>NC_091191.1:5781869-6029369 GCF_040958095.1 Procambarus clarkii
CTATTGGGCCTCAGTGCATCTATAACAAGCACGGCGCCCTTGGAGGGAAGGTTGACCCAGCAGCACGGAGCATTCAATGGATAACTACCCTAATTACCTTGTAATTACCGTGTAACTAACGTCCACTTAATGGTCAAGGGAGCGGGACCGATATATCCGAGTGTACACAATATCCATGAGCGGATTTGGTTACACGTTGCCATGTAGGGTAACCCATGTGAGGTGACCCATGTGAGGTAACCCATGTGGGGTAACCCATGTGAGGTTACTGTTAATAAATGATCTAGTTAATAACTTTGTCTGTTATTTGAGATCTAGTTATTTGTGTCAATTTTCCCTTGTTTTTATTATATGTCACTAGTTTTTCCCTTTACTTAAAATAAAATAGTAAGCCATTAACATGCTGTAGGTTGTGTTTACTTTAATGATAGTCACAAAGAAAACGGAAGATGAGTTAACATATAACATCTTGATATTCATTCAACACTTAATTTCACTTACATTCACTTACTTGCTTAAAGTGAGTTTTGGTGTTTCAATAACTACCACCGCTACCACACCCACTACCACCACCACCACCACCAATGATTCATCAGGTTGTTGGTGCTGGGGGCAGTATGAACCAGCTTGGACACGGACCTTCGTCCAAGGAGTAAAAGTAAAACGCCCAGATTCGCTTTGGGGTCATTGTTGGGGTCAGCAGTTTGGTGGGGTCAGCAGGTGTTTAATTGGATCAACATGTGTGCTGGGGGTTGACAGGTGTACATGTGCACGTCAACGGTTTTACTGAGGTTAGCAGGTGTTATTTGGGTCAACACTTGTATTGGGATAGGCAGGTGTGGACTGGGACCAGCAGATATGTATTGAGGTTAACAGGTGTGTGATGGGGGAACAACAGGTGTGTGTTGGACCAGCAGTCCCCTCTAATTACCCAAATCTACCCAAAGCTACCCAGCATTACGTAATAAAGTTGTGAGGTATGGACGTGTGTGTGGAAGGTCAGCAGGTTTGTATAGGCTCTGCAGGTGTGTGGGTGCAGCAGTTGTGTGAGCCACGACGTAGGGGGGTTGAGCGGGGATGGTGAGGGGTAGACTGGGGGGGTGGGAAAGGGAAGGTAGTGTGGGTAGGCTGGGTAGGGCGAGGCAAAATATGTTTAAGGGAGAGGCTTGGTAGGGAGGCTGGAGGATGCTGGATGGGGCGGTGTTATGTAGGGTGGGTGAGGGGTAAGAGGGAGATGAGAGTGATAACGGAGAAAATTAAGATGCAGAAAGTGACCAGATGCGGACGCGGGTGAGAGGTCTGCTGGAGCAGACCTCTCAGGATTCTCAGGATTCTCAGACCTTGTGGATTTCCCTGACGCAGGTTCGAATCCTTGTCACGGCCCTTGTGGATTTGTTCGTCTGCTGGAGGTGCTCACCTAGTGGTGCTCACCTAGCGAGGGATGAGCTACCGCTCTTAAGACCTGCCTCTTAACTTATAATTGTCTGGCGCGTATGCTTCAGAACCTTCTGTGTTGTATCATAGCTACACTTGAAGATGTGTATGGAGTTGGCCTCCACCATTTTGCTTCTTATTATCACATTCTATTTGTTAACAATTCTGACTCTCAAGAAAACATTGTTTAGTGCTTTGTGGTTCATTTGTGTCTCACTTGTTCAATATCGTGTCTGGTCAAGTCTTAGTTGTGTCCAGTATGTGCTTTCTTACTTCATCCCTCAGTGTCCTTCTGGGCTGCTTGGTTTGATTCCGTCTCCCTTCGTTCAAGAACTTTCCCTTTCTATGTTTAGAAAATCTGTGATATCCTGGAGAATTTCTCACACACTTCTATGTTTTCTCAGTGAATGCATCAGCAGCGGTCTTCAGTCTCATTTGTTTCTTAAGTGTTGTTTTCCTCCTGATTCTGGCGTGAAGCATCTTGGGCTGAATCTTTGCTCATCTCCAACGTCGATTACAAATGATCTTTCCGTTTCATTTCTCATTCTAATGTACTAATGTCTGGCCTTCTGGAATCTCCTATCTAATTTATTTTTTTTTCCATGCAGTCATGTTTGTTCGCTTTGTTTCTTTACACATTTAAAGCAGGGATTAGTTTTTATCATTTCACTCTCCTCTATTTAGACGAAGAGCAAATTTGTCTCCTGCTTAATTGCATTTCTTGTTAAGGCAAGATTTGACGAAGAATTCGAGCGTCCGGATAATTAATGACGCATCAGGTACAATAAGGCTTGTAAGCCGGGCATAAATGAGTGGACTTTACCTTCCTGTATTGACTGTTAGGTAAACACTGTTAGGTAACCGTCACACCACCATACCACTACCACAACACCTGTCTCCCTTATTAACAAGGTGAAAACGTTGCGGTTGCTGTCAGTTGAGTGGTAATTAACGAGAACGTAATATAGCAGCAGCATCAGCACCAACAGTAGAACTATCTCCCACACTACCACCTCCACCACCACCACCAGCACCACCTCCACCACCACCACCACCTCCAGCACCACCACCACCACCACCACCACCACCAGCACCACCACCACCACCACCACCACCACCAGCACCACCACCTCCTGGTTGTGTAGGAATATGAATAGGAATCATTTCTATTCCTTCTGAAGTTTTGAAGATGTATTAATATACGAAAGTACTTCAAGAAATTCCTGTTTCAATTCTTCCTCCGTGGTCTGACACTGTCACATTTTTCATCACGTGTTAATTTTCGTGATTTACACACATATGTATGTTAGTATATTTTGGTAGCAGTCTTTCTTGTAAACATATGTTGTTGAATATGATCGAAAGGGTAAGATTAATAATTATTATTATTCCTAATAAATACAACTAAACCAAACACCTTACAGTGTTACAACCTAGCAGTAAAATAGGTACCTGGGTGTTAGTCAGCTGTCACGGGCTGCTTCCTGGGGGTGGAGGCCTGGTCGAGGACCGGGCCGCGGGGACTCTAAAAGCCTCGAAATCATCTCAAGATAACCTCAAGATAGATCAGAATAGTTTAATTATAACGTAACGTATATAACAAGGGTGGGAGGCCAGACATAACGAGGCAGACCTCACGTCCCCGTAGTCATGTATGGGTAAGCACCTACACCTACCTTGAGGTTACCTTACCTTGAGGTGTTTCCGGGGCTTAGCGACCCCGCGGCCCGGTCGTCGACCAGGCCTCCTGGTTGTTGAACTAGTCAACCAGACTGTTGGACGCGGCTGCTCGCAGCCTGACGTACGAATCACAGCCTGGATGATCCCCCCATCCCCCATTATTAGATGAATGGGCATTAGGTAATAGAAAACGTGCCCGACCATTTCCAACCCGCCTGGGATTCGAACCCGAGATTCCCGATTGTGAGTCGAGAACGAATCCAACTGTTTTATACACATTTCTTAGTAGATATCAGGACGGCAGGTGGATGTAAGATGGGTGAGAGAGTGTAGCTTTAAGTTGAGTAATTACCTGTCGCGTGGGAAGGTTGACCTGTGGTTCATGGCTGTTAGGGTAACGTTTTGTCACTATCAATGCCAGTGTGAAGTACGTGATTGTGAGGCGAGGGGAGGGGATGACCACCTGTGGTGCTCCTGGTGGTGGCGGTGATTATGGTGTCACTGTAAGTGTGAGGTGATGGTGAGGCGGAGAGGGGGGGCCCCCCTGTGGTGCTCCAGGTGGTGGCGGTGATTATGGTGTCACTGTAAGTGTGAGGTGATGGTGAGGCGGAGAGGGGGGCCCCCCTGTGGTGCTCCTGGTGGTGGTAGTGATTATGGTGTCACTGTCCTGCTCGTCACCGCAGCCGCCTGCTGTGAACCTGCACGTTCTTCCTTCAGAACGGACTTGTTCTTACCTTGATTTGTTCTTACCTTGTCTTACCTTGTTATTGTGACTCTCTTGCATGGAGAGATGGGGGAAGGTAGGGGGAAGAAGAAGGGAGGGAGAGAGAGAGAGGAGGGGAAGCCGGCCTTCTTGTGAGCTCACTTGTAGCACCTTTTGTTGATAGGTAGACCCTGAACTAACTCCTCCCCACTCCTCTCTCTCTCTCTCTCTCTCTCTCTCTCTCTCTCTCTCTCTCTCTCTCTCTCTCTCTCTCTCTCTCTCTCTCTCTCTCTCTCTCTCTCTCTCTCTCTCTCTCTCTCTTTCTTTCTCTTTTCAACCAACTTATTAAACTTTGAATCAAACATAAAACATCTTAATAGACCTCTCAGCGGTACCAGTTGCAAGTTTTAAACTTTGAATCATACTTTCCTCTTCCCATCCTCCCTCTCTCTCTCCATCCCTTCCCTTCCCATCACCTTCCCAGCCGTACTCCTTTCCCACTCCCCTTCCCCACGTCTCTCCCCCCTTCCTTCACTTGCCCCGCTGGCGGTAACCTGGCCAGCAGTAGAGGTGAGACGACGTTTCGGTCCGTCCTGGACCATTCTCAAGTCGATTGTCAAGTCGACGACATTCTCAAACGTCGTCGTCTCTTCACTTTCTAGTGTGTGGTTTGGTCAGCATATTTCAGCCACGTTATTGTGACTCCTCGTCTGCATAGAGGTGAGACGTTCACCCTCTTCTTGGCTGCCACTCTTGGCTCCGAGTCTGGCAGGGAGAACAACATTGGTGGCAGGGCATTTGTCTCCGGGTACTAAAGGAAGCTCCTAGCGCATCTAAAGACGAATCCTAGCGCGGGTTCCTAGCTTCTGACACCTAGTTCTGGGCACCCAACCCTTGACACATAGCATGGCACCTATTTTACCTGGCACTCACGCAGTGCCACCCGCCCCACTTGTGAATTATCTCTCCCAACCTCTTCACGGAAGACATCTCCCGTCACGCAGGGTGCAGTCGCGCCTCCACAGATCTCCAGTATCAGCTCTTGATACTGGTAATGGCTCAAAAGGGTCACCACTTACGGGCTATTCATGCCCGTGCCACCTCTTGGGTGACTTAATCTTTATCAATCAATCACCAACCTCTTGGGATGGACGACGGTCTCGCTTCATGCAGGTCGGCGTTCAATCCCCGACCGTCCAAGTGGTTGGGCACCATTCCTTCTCCCGTCCCATTCCAAATCCTTATTCTCATCCCTTCCCATTTCTATCTAGTTGCAATGGCATAGCGATAATTACTTCACCTAGTAAATTATGTGTGTATACAGTTTTTATTAATTAATATTCGCGTGAGTGTGATATTTTGCTTTTATGAGTTTATCTTGTTTATTAACATATGTTCTCGCTAATACAGTAGTCTTCTGTAACAACTGAATACAATTCTCACGAATAACGAGGCTACTAGAGATGGTGGCTCTCGGGTAAATTCAGGTAAATTCAGGTAAATCAAAATGATTATTTTGGGTGTGTTACGACTGGTGTTGACGCTTGCAGGTGTGGGTGGCAGTGTTGGTGCTGACGGTGGTCGTCAGCAACACAAACGCCCAGTTCAGGTTCCCAGACCTGCCCTCGCCTCCTGAGATCTTCTTTGGGGCCTTCAGGCCTCTCTTCACGCGCCCTAGGTCACGCCCACGCTTGCGCCCACGCCCGCAGTTCCGCCCGCCAGGAGCCCCGATCCTCCCCCAGCAGGTGGGTAGCCTCAGCCCATCCTTCACCCCAAGTTACACCATAAATATTGACTGTCGTATATTTAGTAAGTCGGTATGACACAACATGCAATCAAGTGATGTAATGAACTATACGGTATTAATAACAAACTTTTTGTATTCTCAGATATAAATTAATATAATGTGGGTTTATACACACTTAGGCGTAGGTAAGGTGCTTTGGTTTGGTTGATTTGGGGTGTTGACAACACTGGCTGCGAGTGAACGAAGCACGTTTCGAATCATAGCTTCGAACATCGGTCAAGTGGACTGATTCAGGAATTCCAGGGTTCGAATCCCGGGCGGGCGAGAAATGGTTGAGCGCGTTACCGATCACTTAATGCAGTGAACACCTAGAACCACCTGCTTAACCTAGCAGTGAAAAAGGTACCCAGGAGTTAGTCAGCTTGTGTAGTTGCATCCTGGGGAGGGTCAGTAATTGAGGAGGGGGGGCGTATATATACACTGGCTGCCTGTCCCCCACGACACAATAAATTATTATTAAATAATTTGCCTGGAGACATCATCTCCCACCTCCAGCTGGTTGTGCAAATGTATCAAAAACAGCCTAACCAAATTATCTAGCCTAGGCCTATGTATAAAATCCGTTAATTTTACTTTTAAAAAACATGCCTACTAAAACTTATTAGCATTTTTCTTACCAGTCACGTGGCTAATTATCGTTGAAGTTAAGCTAACAAGGTGTTGGTTAGTAGGCTTCGCTGAATATTACTCCCATTTCCGCTCCACGTTTGGCTTTACTAATATCTACTCTGCTGACTGGATGTCAAATGTCACTTTCTTTTCTCAAACTTCTAAATGTATACTTTCCTCAAACTAAAATATATACTTTTCCCAAGCTTCAAATATATATACATTTCTCAAAGTTAAAAATATATAATTTTTAACTTTAAATGGAATATATAATTTTCTCAAGCCTCAAAATATATACTTTTTCAAGCTTCAAAATATATACATTTCTCAAAGTTAAAAATATATCATTTTTAACTCTGAATAGAATATATAATTTTCTCAAGCTTCAAAATATATACTTTTTTCAAGCTTCAAACTATGACTACTACGACACTAATTTGTCGTTTCATCACCCAAACGAACGTAATAATAAGATTGTAGGGGGGGTAGAAATAGCCTAAGCTACTCTATCCCTTTGAGATGTATTTCTTTCTTGTCTCAATAAACATACTTGAACTTGAATAAGATTGTGGTGGAACTCCCTGGGACCTCACAAGGGAGCCGTAGCTCGTCTTAGTGCCGTCGATTGATTGATTGATGAAGATTAAGCCACCCAAAAGGTGGCACGGGCATGAATAGCCCGTAAGTGGTGGCCCTTTTGAGCCATTACCAGTATCAAGAGCTGATACTGGAGATCTGTGGAGGTGCGACTGCACCCTGCGTGACGGGAGATGTCTCCCGTGTTAGTGCCGTCTCAATATGTCATTTATACAGGTACGGAGATCGTCTGTGTACCTCAGAGGCAGCAAAGGTACCAAGGGTACTTGTAGTTATTTGTAGTTAGCTTTTTCTGTGGTTCCTATCTTCATCTATGTTCAGAACGTTTCCCCTAACCTTTTAGTTTAGTTCATTTATTATGCACCCCATACCCATCTTGTGAGCGGTAGTGGAAAGGGTTACAGAGGCACATAAATGGCTCAGGGACTGAACCCCATAATTCATTTAGCTAAGCAAGTTACAATCTTGATGAGCTAGTTACAAAATTCAGTATAAGTCGTCTCGTCAACAATGGGTTCGAGATCGACCACAAGTACAGTTTCTAAATTAAGCAACTGACATATGTGGAGAGCTAATGTCACAATTGATATGTTTGTCCTGCACACCGCCCCCCATCCAGTGGGCAGCGGTGGATAGGTTACAATCTATTTGTGATAGCAGATCTTTTTGAATTAAATATTTACACATCGTTGGAACATTGGTTATAGAATTGTCTCTAAATTCACGTATCTTTTCGCACTCCATCACATAGTGACGGAGGGTGTGCGAATAATTTTGTTGACACAGTTACAACCCGAGCAGTAGTAACATCTAGAAGTCTGCTGATTTTATTGGATGAACCATAGATGTGTGGCTCCTCTTGCATGATAGTATGATGATAGATGGAATTACTGGTGTCAATTTCACTTTGCCTCAAATCTACAAGATCTTGTTGAAGTTCTCGGTGTACTGCTGCTCTCAGATTGCTCATTGCCAATCCAAGGTTACACTCAACGGCTCCTTTAAAGGCAGATTCTTTGGCTAACTTATCAGCTCTATCATGCATTCGGAGGCCAACATGAGATGGAGACCACATGAAATGGACTCTGTTACCATCCTTTATAATTTTGTTGTATTTGTGTCTAGCTTCGGACACGAGCATGTTACATTTATGTCTTAAAGAGTTGAGAGCATTTAAGGATGATAAGGAGTCACTTACAATTAATGTATCAAGTTTTGAGACTTGTACACATTTCAGTGCAAGGATCAAGGCAAATAGTTCAGTCTGAAGGGTAGAGGCCCAGTTGTTTATACGGACTCCCCACTCAAAGTATAGGCCATCGCCCATTGTCAGGACAACTGCACTTCCAGCTGCACCCGTGGTGCGGTGTAGGGAACCATCAGTGTATATGATTTGAGAGAGAGAATGCTCTGTGGACAGAGCATCAATATGGCTTAAGGCGTCTTCCTCAAGACGAAGCTTAGGCTGATCTCGAATTTGCTTCTTGGGTGGAAAGAGAGGGATTAAAACTGGAAAGGGTGTAACCTCCCACGGTGCAGGAAAGTGCCGTTGTTGTTTCTCTTGGTGCAAATTATGAACCTGATACATTCTGAGTTGAGTTCCAGTTTTAGCTATCCATTTGCAACAGTGGAACTTCTGTGCTGTAGTATACGATGCTATTTATACGCTGCCATTTAATCCCTCTCAGCCTCATACAGACGTAGCAATCCAAGAAATTCTATTACCCTATAAGCAAAGTGTGTTTAGGGGGGAGAGGGGCTCCTGTTACCTTCTTCGATATATCTAACTTCTTTCCTCCCCAATTATATTATCATTCCCCTCTCCTTCCCCTTCCTCGAGGTTGTTTCCCTCACTCTGCATAGCAGTATACTAACATCACGTACCCTTCCTCTCCCTGCTTCTCTACTCTCGCCCCAACAGAGCCAGCGTCCATCGCTGCCGTCACCACCACGACAGGTGTTCAGGCCGCAGGCTGCACCGCTGCTGAATAACGATATCTTAGTACCGCCTCCTGCCGCCAGGCCCGTGAGTATGTGTGTGTGTACTCACCTAATTGTACTCACCTAATTGTGCTTGCGGGGGTTGAGCTCTGGCTCTTTGGTCCCGCCTCTCAACCGTCAATCAACTGGTGTACAGATTCCTGAGCCTATTGGGCTCTATCATATCTACATTTGAAACTGTGAATGGAGTCAGCCTCCACCACATCACTTCCTAATGCATTCCATTTGCTAACTACTCTGACACTGAAAAAGTTCTTTCTAACGTCTCTGTGGCTCATTTGGGTACTCAGCTTCCACCTGTGTCCCCTTGTTCGCGTCCCACCAGTGTTGAAAAGTTCGTCCTTGTTTACCCGGTCGATTCCCCTGAGGATTTTGTAGGTTGTGATCATGTCCCCCCTTACTCTTCTGTCTTCCAGTGTCGTGAGGTGCATTTCCCGCAGCCTTTCCTCATAACTCATGCCTCTTAGTTCTGGGACTAGTCTAGTAGCATACCTTTGGACTTTTTCCAGCTTCGTCTTGTGCTTGACAAGGTACGGGCTCCATGCTGGGGCCGCATACTCCAGGATTGGTCTTACATATGTGGTGTACAAGATTCTGAATGATTCCTTACACAGGTTCCTGAACGCCGTTCTGATGTTAGCCAGCCTCGCATATGCCGCAGACGTTATTCTCTTTATGTGGGCTTCAGGAGACAGGTTTGGTGTGATATCAACTCCTAGATCTTTCTCTCTGTCTGTTTCATTAAGTACTTCATCTCCTATTCTGTATCCTGTGCCTGGCCTCCTGTTTCCACTGCCTAGTTTCATTACTTTGCATTTACTCGGGTTGAACTTCAACAGCCATTTGTTGGACCATTCACTCAGTCTATCCAGGTCATCTTGTAGCCTCCTACTATCATCCTCTGTTTCAATCCTCCTCATAATTTTTGCATCGTCGGCAAACATTGAGAGGAACGAATCTATACCCTCTGGGAGATCATTTACATATACCAGAAACAGTATAGGTCCAAGGACTGACCCCTGCGGGACTCCACTTGTGACGTCTCGCCAATCTGAGACCTCACCCCTCACACAGACTCGTTGTCTCCTGTTGCTTAGGTATTCCTCTATCCACCGGAGTACCTTCCCTCTCACTCCAGCCTGCATCTCCAACTTTCGCACTAGCCTCTTGTGTGGCACTGTATCAAAGGCTTTCTGACAATCCAAAAATATGCAGTCTGCCCACCCTTCTCTTTCTTGCCTTATTTTTGTTGCCTGGTCGTAGAATTCAAGTAACCCTGTGAGGCAGGACCTGCCATCCCTGAACCCATGTTGATGCTGTGTTACAAAGTTCCTTCGCTCCAGATGCTCCACTAGTTTTTTTCGCACAATCTTCTCCATCAGCTTGCATGGTATGCAGGTTAGGGACACTGGCCTGTAGTTCAGTGCCTCCTGTCTATCCCCTTTCTTGTATATCGGGACTACGTTTGCTGCTTTCCAAGTATCTGGCAGTTCCCCTGTTGCCAGTGATTTGTTATACACTATGGAGAGTGGTAGGCTCAGTTCTCTTGCTCCTTCCTTTAGAACCCAAGGGGAGATTCCATCTGGGCCTATAGCCTTCGTCACGTCCAACTCTAGTAAACACTTCCTTACTTCCCCACTGGTAATCTCAAACTCTTCCAGTGGTTCTTGGTTAGCTATTCCCTCACTTACCTCTGGAATTTCTCCTTGTTCTAAGGTGAAGACCTCCTGGAATTTCTTATTCAATTCCTCACACACTTCCTTGTCATTTGTAGTGAATCCTTCCGCCCCTATCCTTAATCTCATAACCTGTTCCTTTACTGTTGTTTTTCTCCTAATGTGGCTATGCAACAATTTAGGCTGAGTCTTTGCCTTGCTTGCGATGTCATTTTCGTATTGTCTTTCTGCCTCTCTTCTCATCCTGACATATTCATTCCTGGCATTCTGGTATCTTTCTCTGCTCTCCAGTGTCCTGTTATTCCTATAGTTTCTCCATGCCCTTTTACTTTGCTGCTTAGCTAGCCTACATCTTTGATTAAACCATGGGTTTCTCATCTTCATTTCTCTGTTTTCCTTTTGGACTGGGACAAACTTGTTTGCTGCGTCCTTGCACTTCTGCGTGATGTAATCCATCATATCTTGGGCCGTCTTTCCCCTGAGCTCTGTTTCCCATGCTATATCTGTTAGGAATTTTCTTATCCCCTCATAGTTTCCCTTTCGGTATGCTAACCTTTTGGTTTCGGTATCCCTCCTCGAGTTCAATAACCCTTCTTCAATCAAGTACTCAAACACCAGTACACTGTGGTCGCTCATTCCTACTGGGTCCTCAAAACCGATTTCTCTTATGTCGGAGTCGTTCAGAGTGAAGACTAGGTCGAGTCTCGCTGGTTCGTCATTTCCTCTCATCCTTGTGGGTTCTCCGACATGCTGCGTTAAAAAGTTGCTTGTCACCACCTCCAATAGTTTGGCTCTCCACGTATCCTCGCCTCCATGCGGTTCCTTGTTCTCCCAGTCAATCTTTCCGTGATTGAAGTCGCCCATGATGAGCAGGTGGGATCTATTTCTACAGGCAGCAGAGGCTGCCCTCTCAATTATAGTGTTAACTGCCTTGTTGTTGTTTTCATACTCTTGACTGGGTCTCCTGTCATTTGGTGGAGGGTTGTATATTACTGCTACTACTATTCTTGGTCCTCCCATTGTTATGGTGCCTGCTATGTAGTCTCTGAACTCCTCACAGCCCGGGATGGCCATCTCCTTAAAACTCCATTCCCTTCTCATGAGTAGGGCCACTCCGCCTCCTCCTCTACCTTCCCTCTCTTTCCTTATTACTGTATACTATGTATATATATGTGTGTGTGTGTGTGTGTGTGTGTGTGTGTGTGTGTGTGTGTGGAGCTGGGAAAAAGGGGTATTAGGGTAGGGGAAGGAATGGGGGCGGTGGGGGTATGAGAGGCGGCGAGGGAAATTGAAATTGAAATTGAAATAAGTTTATTAAGGTAAAATACACACAAAGGGATGAGATAGCTCAAGCTATTCTCACCCCGTTCATCGTGTTAGTACATACATAGACACACATCACAAACAATAAACATATTACCAAACATTCTGAGAGATAAACATATACATTTTCTGCTTTACACAAGGCGGCGGGGGAAGTATGGATAAGACACATTTTATAAGTTCTGTACATCCATCCATGGCACTGCCCTGTACCGTAGCGTTGCAATGTTAATGACATTCCTTTTAATCACGTTTCAGTGCACATTACCTGGAAGAACAATGTAATACAAAATGATGAAAGTATTCATCAGTACACTTGCAATAATAACCCTTAAACAGCCAGTATGTACAAAAATATAAAGGGTTATCAGTAATGGGTACCAGAGTACAATCTGTTCAGATGTGACAGGAAACACAGGCTACAGGGTGGGGTCAGCCTGTACATCAGGCTACAGGGTGGGGTCAGCCTGTACATCAGGCTACAGGGTGGGGTCAGCCTGTACATCAGGCTACAGGGTGGGGTCAGCCTGTACATCAGGCTACAGGGTGGGGGTCAGCCTGTACATCAGGCTACAGGGTGGGGGTCAGCCTGTACATCAAAGACACTCAGCTGCACTCAGCTGCTAAACCCCACAAACAATTACGTGGTGGAAGTGCTGATAATCAAAATATAAATTTTAAATGAGCTATGGGAAAAGAGAGAGAGATCAAAGCTCGCTAACAGGGAGTCAAAAGTTATTTGACCCTTTATCCAGCTGTGTAAAAAGTAGGTGTAATCGTGAGTGAGAGATTATAAGTAATATCATTCTATTTTTGTCATGCGCTTTGCAAATATGTATTTCACCACGCCCTGTGCCAGGTAAATCCACTACGGGATCACCATAGCCCGTGCTACTTGAAACTTTTTGTTCCGAGTAGCTGAATCTAAAACAACAACAACAACAGTATCTCACCACTTAAATGTTTAACTATATGTTTTTTTTAGCTTTTCTTAATCAGTTTGTTTACATCGGTCGAGGATGATGATTCATAACCCAACAAATAATTACGAATATTATATTCTCATTCTTAGTCTGTAACATATTATGTACTCAGAAAAAATTTATGTCTAACAATTATTATAGCATACTAAAATGATTTGTATTCATCCATGACTCGATGTGTTTTGTGGTTCTTTTGAAAATACAGAAAATACAGTGATGGCTAATTGATAACCATCCAACATTCTATTTGTAACTCATTTTCTATGTATGTACTTTTACCTGAATAAACATTATTATTATTATTATTATTATTATTATTATTATTATTATTATTATTATTATTATTATTATTATTATTATTATTATTATTATTATTATTTTTAGTATTATTATTATTATCTTGAAATTAGATCAGAGTTGCATGTGCTGTATGTTCAGAGTGATTTTGATCAAGGTTACCCCTTAAATCTGTTGATGTAAAATACTGAAGGTGAGCAAATTTCTATAAACGTTAGTTAGTATAGTTAATGTTAGTTATCCTTCAAATTGTCTTATTCGTCATTTTATGCTTTATATTTTGACAATACCAGTCTCACCGCTTTAATAGTAAGCTATATTCCTTTACGTATGTACACCTGTTCACTCCAGCCACAACTGTAATTATATTTTAAGTATAAAGCTTCAAAATCTAAATAGGAATTAGGTACCGTAGAAAACTGAATCACAGAGAACGACAAAAGAAAATGGTATACTTGTAAAGATTATTTGTTCTGCTCGACGCGTAAAATGTCTTACCTTGGTGCCCATTATATGGGATTGGAACTCTCTTAGACTTATCGAAGACACCCCTCCCAATTCCAACGACTAACCTTTCCCAAGATGCAATCCACGGAAGTTGCTAGGTGAACAGAGACATGAGGTGTAAGGAAACGTGCCCCAACGTCTTCGTGGTTTGAAACCTTTTGATTGTAAACCAACTACTCTGGCTACTACGCTAAAAGACCTATATAACTGTTATAATAGTTTAATAATATTTCGTAATAGTATTTATTAAAAAATCGCTTATTTTCCTAAAGAAATTAGTTGTTTGTATAATAAGAATTAACAAACCAATTGACACCTTCAGCAGTGTTTTAACTTTTGTTGCTGGTGCTAGAGATCAGTCAAACCAACGACTTCCCTCCTTGTAATAGACAAGGAGAGAAGAAACAGAAGAGATATGGTCACAACATATAAGATACTGAGGGAAATTGAAAAGATGAACAAGAACAACCTCTTTAAATTTATAATAGAACAGGAGAACATAGCTTGGTTGAAGGTGGAAACGTAATGTAAGGAAATATTCGAACACTGTAAGAGTGATCAACGAGTGAAATGCACTGCAAGAAGCAGTTGTGGAAGCCACCACCAGTTAGTTAGTTTAGTTCATTTATTATGCACCCCATACCCATCTTGTGGGCGGTAGTGGAAAGGGTTACAGAGGCACATATAATGGGCTCAGGGACTGAACCCCACAATTCATTTAGCTAAGCAAGTTACAATCTTGATGAGCTAGTTACAAAATTCAATGTAAGTCGTCACATCAACAATGGGTTCGAGATCATCCACAACTTTAAGGCCAGATTTCAGCCCTTAAATCCAGATTCCAGAATTCGAACGTCAGAATAATCACTGATAGGGAAGCGTCGTTTGGGTGAGCGCACGCCAGACACACCTTGTGAAATAATCTCATATGATCGCTTCTAAATTGATTCAAGCAACACGCTTGTGTCTCTCTCTGACAGTGTTTCCCGCCCTCATCATCCCCACCATCACCTCACCCTCCTCTACCATTTTTGCTATCTGTCATTGTGTAGTTATAATCATTCTCCACTTTTATGTTTCGTAATATAATTGCATTTTATTTTGTGTTAAAGATTTTCACAATTTTCTCTCTTATGCAATTGTCACGTGATCACTTTTTGGGCTCCCTTATTAACTAACTTTCTCTGAGAGCCGAAAACCATGCTTCAAAAAAGCATTTGTTCTTGCTGTGGTCAGAGTGGAAATGATTTGTGACTTTGTTTCAGGTCGCTCCACTCCGGCCACCGCCCGAGATCCTGCAGCGTCAGCCACTGGCCCAGGCGCAGCAAGTCCCAGCTAGTCTTGATGGATTTGGGGCACCGCGTCCAGATTCCCTGCTTAACCCTACAAGACCACAGCTACAGCGGCCACAGCTATCACGGCCACAACCACAACCACCGCGGCCGCAACCACAACCACCCCGACCGCAACCGCAACCACAACCACCACGACCACAACAACAACCACGGCCACAACAACCACGGCCACAAACATTCTCTCCATCGCAGGCCTTCCCTGGCCCACTGCCGGACCCAAGTGACAACAACATCATCGGAATGACTCCTCCTCCTCCTCCAAAACCGGAAATAATTACTCCTAAGCCGTTACCTCCCTCTCCAACGTCCCCACTTCCTTCCTTGGTGTCACAAGTTCTGAGCTTGGCCACCCCTCGCCCCCTACGCCCACTAACAGCACCATCTTCGAACTCTGTAGAGGAGCTCTTAGTGAACCCTGTCCCCGCTGTTAATGCTGGTGTGCTTCCCCTGGCCAACGAGAAGCCAACGGAACCACAGCTTTTCCCCCCTCTGTCGAATTTAGCCTGATCAACAGTCATCCGGGAGTCTTGAATCTCTAAAACGTTCAACAAAACTTCGATTATTTCTTCGCCTTTCATATTGTTTGCTGATTTCTGTGGAGGGCCGTGACCTGAAGGGTACGCCATCACATCGCTAGTGCGTCGTCTAGTGCCACTCACGCTGTACCTGCTACTAGTTCATATAGAACAAGCATGATCACAAACCAAGCAGGTCCGGACCCAAACGAACGAGTATGCAAAAGCCATATTTTTCTTACTATAGTTATTGTTATTATTGTAGAGCATTTGTAAACGAATTTAACCAAATATCACATAAAACACACACACACACACACACACACACACACACACACACACACACACACACACACACACACACACACACACACACACACACACACACACACTGTTGATTCCAAATATATAATGTCAATGTGGAATATCAGCTTAAGAGCGAATCCGGGCCTGCATGGCCAGTGGTAGTTGGTTTCCCAGTGGTGCGCTGTGGGACCCGCCTCTGTTTTATCCAGTCACTGAACACGGGAGTCAACTACAGCTTCAAATTCTATATTGATGTGAGGTCAGCCACCATATAGTGATGTCCTCCTATATGGTGGCTGACCCCAGCGAGTCTAGAAGGTTCTTGATTGTCTTTCAAGTTATCAACCTCACACACACAGAGAGGAAAAGACGGAAATTGTTCTATTTGAGGAAAATAGCAAGAGTCTCCTGCTACTGCGTGTGCTCACCTAGTTCTGCTTGCGGGGGTTGAGCTTCGGCTCTTTGGTCAGAGAAGATGGTTACATCTGTGTGTAACAGATAACATAATAATAATAATAAACATGGAGCACTGCGGAGACAGGCGGTCCAGATGACCGGCCCACCACATGCCATAGAGATGATGCATATAAACAATTATTTGCCAATATCTCAGTTGTATAAGGAGCTTGAAGGAAACTAAAAAGTAGCTTTTGCTTCTATGTTGAGACAGGGAATTCTTCAGACGTTTCTATACCTGCCGGGCTGAGCCTCAATGCCTATCCGGTCATGGTAGAACTGACGAACTGAATTACTGATTATAAAATGGAATGAAGGGTGACTGACACTTTGCCAGAGTGGGATATACTAAACAGTGTTATTCTGAAAATGTCCGTGATTAGTGACGTCGAAATGTTGGCCCCTGGCTTTGGAATATTGACCTCATATTTAAGAATCGAAAGCCAAGATGGAGGAGGTTCTTGGACTAATATTCCCATGAATCGTTCAAGGCACGACATGTGCCTTGTCGCATCCTAAACGTCTGTTGTTTCTGAGATACTCTGAATCACTGAACACTTTAACATCGTATCCAGTCCCCAGATATCGTATCCAATCCTCTGCCATCATACCCAAATCTCTGACGTCGTATTCAATCTCATGAAACCGTACCCAGTCCTCTGACATCGTACTCACAGATGTGTCTGTCTTACCAGTCATTTTCTCTCACCTTCACTCGAATCATTGTCGGCGATGAGAGTGACATCTTCACTATCACGGTCGATGCAGTGGTGACCCCGCACATTCTTATACGAATTTAACAATTATATAAATCATGATTTTTGATGTAACAAAAAATCACTGATCAATATCGATTTGGTTATTCTCATTCTTGAGAATATTTTAGGGCTTTTTATTCGTCCTCTGAGCGATTCATCTGCCTTCTGCACTGGTACTCGTCTAGCTTTATACTTACCGAATTCTGTTTGCGGAGGTTGAATTTCGGCTCTTTTGTCAAACCACTCAATTTTCAGTCAACTGGTGTATATGTTTTTTTAGGTTATTGGGCTTTATCACATTTAAAACTGTGTATGGAGTCTGCCTCTGTCACCGTACTTCTGAATGCATTACTTTTGTTCACTACTCCAACATTCAGAAATTTAAATTTGTAATATTTCTACAGCTCATTGCTTAACCACTTGGGCTGGACGGTAGAGCGACGGTCTCGTTTCATGCAGGCCGGCGTTCAATCCCCGACCGTACATGTGGTTGGGCACCATTCCTTTCCCCCGTCCCATCCCAAAGCCTTATCCTAATCCCTTCCAAGTGCTATATAGTCATAATGGCTTGGCGCTGCTCCTGATAGTTCCCTCCTCTCTGCGGCTCATTTGGCCACTCTGTTTTCACTTGTATCCTCTTGTTCAAATACTAAATTATCTGTCCTTGTCTGTCCTATTAATTCCCTTGAAAATTGCGCACGTGGTAGTCATGTCTCCGCTAACTCTTCTGTATCAGTTGAATTGCTCTCTTCTGTACCATATTTTAAACGTTTGGTGGCTCTGGCATCTCTTCTGTGAGTTCCTCTCGACAGTTCTTGCTTGATGGAAGGCTGTCTTAAGAAAATATTTAATTTTCTTACTGCTTTGGATAACTGATCGGTTATCCTGCCATTTGCCAAAATATACATATCCCCGTGAGCGACCCCAAGTGACTGACACTACTCTGTATCCCTTTGAGATGTATTTCTTTCTTGTCTCAATAAACATACTTGAACTTGAAATCTCCACTTCGTGGCGACTAAAGAATTCTTTGTCTCTCAACATTGTTTAGGGCTTCATGCTGAAAGTATATTTGTGTATACTTATTCATATGTTAAAATTATATATATTTGCACATTATATGGTTATCTGAAGGATATATATATTATTGTGATGCTTACAGTTAAGTATTATGTTACCGGATGTATGTAAATAAAATTATATTGTTTAAAGGAGAATGGTATTCATATTAGTGTTCCTTGATCTGTGAAGTCCTTGTCACTTGATACAAATATGTTGAAGACGAATTGTCTATATATATGCATACACGAGGAACGGGATAGAAGTGTACAAGTATTAATAAACAACGGGTACACGAATAGAGAAGTCAACGCCCATATCAGAAGATATTTAGAAAAATTGTATAACACCGCTCCCCTAAAACTCTAATTACAAGATCCACTATGAGCTCCCTTTTTTTAATGGCAGATTTTAGCCATTTTGTTTAATAGCTTTTATATCTCATACTTTTAATTATCATAGTAATCGAAAAAATCATATTTTGTATATTCAGGAGATGAAACAGAAAGCCATGAACTAGACGGTGTGCTGAATGCCCCAGATGACATCAGTAAGATGGCGGAGCTTTTAGCAAATATTTTCCTGCGATTTTCTGTTGCATAGAATGCAACCACTCTATGAATGAAATGTAAACTAAGAAATGCGTCCTTTTGCACAACAAACTTTTTGTTTTGTTCCATGTAACCGAATAATGTAGTCCAATAAGAGGGCGGAGCATTGTATCACAGAGGTTATTTGTGAGAAGCAACCCCCATTGATGACATCACAAGTTAGCAGTCTCCGTGGTGTAGTGGTAAGACACTCGCCTGGCGTTCCGCGAGCGCTATGTCATGGGTTCGTATCCTGGCCGGGGAGGATTTACTGGGCGCAATTCCTTAACTGTAGCCTCTGTTTAACGCAACAGTGAAATGTGTACTTGGATGAAAAAACGATTCTTCGCGGCAGGGGATCGTATTCCAGGGACCATAGGATTAAGGACTTGCCCGAAACGCTACGCGTACTAGTGGCTGTACAAGAATGTAACAACTCTTGTATATATCTCAAAAAAACAAAAAAAAAACAAAAAAAGGTAGCCAGGCCATTCTTTAACACTTATATCCTGCAATATTTAATTATAACTATGACCACTTTTAAATAATTAAAACTTTACATTTTGGATAGATTAAAGTTGAAGCAGAATGCCATAAGCAGCGCTGGTATGCTGAAGAAAGATTATTTATTAAGTGAGTGGAACCTTTAGATGATCCCTTCCTGTGATTGGCTGTTTTGGTGAATGTCAACGAAGAATTTCTACCAATGATATGCAGGCGCAGGAATTCTTACTTCAGCACAACAACCCGCCTTATGGGCTGCTGTTTGGCTATCGATAGTGCAATGTCGAGATAACAGATGGAGCCAGGTGTATTTTGCAGGGTGGCGTGTTAATAGTGTAATTTGATGTCAACAGATGGTATAAGCTGTATCTTATGGCTACCGTTGATTACCTGTTGATAGTGTTCTTTTCTGCCGACAGATGGCATCAGCTGTATTATTATTACTTCTGAATTCCCTTTTAAACACGGATTTACAAATCCCGTACCTTATGATAAGGTTTCATACCGTACTGGTATTAGGTAACTGGAGTTCTGCAATTACTTATTTTATCTGCTGTTGAGGATATCATCATATAACGTCTGGTTAGGATGTACTGAACTGCTCCTTGTTCAGATGTGATATATTACCAAATATATAGTTTAAATATTACAAAGTTTAAATAATGAGTAAATCTATATTTTTGTTGTAAATTCAGCCAAATTCATAAACAATTTTGAAACAAATAATAATAATATTTACTTACAAGAAGATACAATGGGTATGTCAGATTACATAAGATTGTTGTTTACATCCTTGCAAAGCCACTTATACGCAGTGTTTCGTGCAGAGTATAATGACACTGTACAGTTCCAATACACTGTACAATATGCAGTGTTCGGACAGTATTGTGCAATAATGTACAACAGCTTTCAGGATCATTGTCCAGCCTATCACGTGACACCTCAAATGCGTAAAAATGCATCCACATGAACAAAGTATAAACCTGTAGTTGTTACTGTGAATCAGACGGAGTTTCTTTGTAACAAAGAGCTTATTTAACCTGTTCTTGTTGTTCCTCCACTTCCTGATGGATGGGTATGAGGGCCATAAAGCCTATTCCTCTTGTTCTAAAGTAGGCTTTTAGTAGATGAAGCTTGGGAAATAATCTCTTAGTGGTTGGAAGGAGGAAGATGCTATACTTCTGCTTGAAGAAGCTGTTTAAAGGAACGTGGCTGTCTGCTTTTATGACTCGTGGGAGGAACGGAACTGTCTGCTTTTATGACTCGTGGGAGGAACGGAACTGTCTGCTTTCACGATTGTCATTTATTGTCACCACAGACACAACGTGGCTTTAGTTCCTGCAGGTATAACTCTACAGAATATTGTGCAGAACAGCCACCAAACTGAGTTACGAAGCGATAATAAAATTGGACAAATAATGTGAACTATGTAGTTTGTGTTGGCATATTATGGTGGTGGTTGCTGGTCGACACCCGTCTCTACCTTCACTACTGGCTGCTCAACATGGTGCCGCTCTTAATACTTTACATCTGCACTAAAAAAAATAACAAAATTACTTATTAAAACAGTTAACTAAAATTATCAATAAATAGTTCAGAGATTTATAAAAATCGTTATTAATTAACAAAAAAGTAAAAACTACTTAACGACCTACTTGCAGAGGACGAAATTACTGGATAAATAATGAAGTCGAGGATTCCAAGTTCTCGGTCTCATTCCAGTAATTCGAACACATTCCAAGATGTTGAGATCGGTTCTAAAACAACTGAAAGTTTAGTAGAGTGCTAAAGGGCAGACTGCTCGCGTTGCAGAGGGCGCAACTGTTGCCCTAGGAGGGGAAGCAACCCCGGACGGTAAGACATACCCATATGTTTACAGATATGGAACGTAAGATTTCACGAGATACTTCCTACATCCTGAACATTACACCTCTAACACTTAAATAGATAGACTACGCCAGATCTGAGATTCAAGGGGTAAAGGATCTCGATGTTATTAATAGATTTCAATAATGTTATTGGTAAACAAGAATTGAAAATTCGTCTGTGGATAAGAATATGCTCCAGAATGTTACTAAAGTCTTCAACGTATATTTACTTGAACTCACCTGAGGCCAGCCACTATCTATAGTGGCCTCGACAATGACAGGAAGCCGGCAGCTTGTCTAAGGTCTCCCCCATTATCTTTAAGGACTCAGGAATTTTAACAATGTGTAAGCATTTAAATTTTCTTATTCTGTAAGAAAAAAACATTATTTGGAAAAGTGTTAAATTGAAAACTCTTACAAGATGGTAATCGCATGTCAAATAACTCGCATCCAGAGTAAATATTGAGAACCCTATTAATTACGGTTAAAACGGTATTAATCTTAAATAGTTTAAGACAAAAGCCGATATTATAACCCCCCCCCCAATCCCTTGAATGTTCGTTCATGATAAACTGAAGTAGGATGATGCTATCCCTGCAGTTTTTTTATCATTTCCTTGGAAATAACTACAAATCAGTAGGATGTATTTGATCATCTCAATAAACTTATTTGACCTGCAAATCATTTCTTGTCAATGAGGGCTGAGGAGGAGCCTTTAGTCTTCAGCGTGCCCTAGTGTGAGGGGGACTTTATTCTTGGATGATATTCAATTTCAAGTTCAAAAATGTTTATTGAGACAAGAAAATACATCTCAAAGGGATAGAGTAGCTTAGGCTATTTCTACCCCCGCCCCCTTTCCCCTATATGGATGATATTTTCAGCCTTGTATTGCTTTATTTACAGGACTTTTAATATGGTCTTGTGGGCGACAGTAGTGTGGGTAGGCGCACACACATGATTTGAACATTTGGATGAACAAATATTCATTAAAATTCCAAAATACGTTTGGCACCTAAAAGAGCTTTTACTGCCTTATTTAAAATTGATTTCAAGTTGTACATATTTTATAAGAATGTACAACGCATTATGTACGTACAGTTTTTTTTTATTAAATTGCATATTCTTGCAAAGCAACTAATAAGCATATAGCATTTCTGACTTGTGGGATCTTCTTATACTGTATATGGAATTTACTCAAAATAAAAATTGACTGGCATAGTAACTGGTGTGTATTATTGTCTTAAGTGTAATCTCTTGCAGCTGCTGTTGTACTGAAAAGCATTTTAAAGACCGGATATCATTCATTAACAAAAATACATATTTGAATTTTTTAGTTATACTGTATTTAAATAAATTAAATCTTACCTAATTTATAACATTAAGGAATATAAACTATACATATTTTGATTTTTTAGTTATACTGTATTTAAATAAATTAAATCTTACCTAATTTATAACATTAATGAATATAAACTATACATATAAGTTGTATAAATTACTTATATATATGGAAATGTCTCCCTGTTAAGAGGTTGGAGGCTCCTCGTAGTACAGTCGGGTTCGTTCTCGACGCACAATCGAGAATTCCTGGCTTGAGTCCCGGGCGGGCCATTCTCGCAACAAAGACCCCAAAGTCCATTCTTAGCACCCACCAAGCCCCCTGTTTATGAATGAAAAACAGTTGTTGTTGTGTTGATTTAGGGGCGACGACGATCATGGGATCGGATGCGCCAGGACACACGACTCACAACTGATGACGTCCGAACACGTTCTTCGCTGACGACTTTTGTTCGAACCACAACACAATAAATGCTTCACCCACGTACTACAATACAAATAATCGGCAACAGAACCTAAACATCTAACCTCACCAATGCCTTAATATGCACAATATGCTATTATATAGTAATTTTTTTCTATATTTATGAAAATTCCTATGTTGAATGAACAGCATGTTAAAATTGATGAATGCGTCTTTGAGGTCGATTGCTGGATGGAATGGACTTGGTATGAGGATGGGTTGCAGAAATGGTTGGGAACCTTTCGTTTCACCTAATGCCTCTGTTCACCTAGCAGTGAGTAGGTACTTAGGAGTTAGTCAGCTTGTTGTGGGGTTGCTTACTGGGTGGGGTCAGTAATTCGGCCTGGGTGGGGGACACTCGATAAAAAAAAAAAAAGTGTATGAATACACTCTGGCTTCCTGTCAGAATGAATTAACATATAAAAAAGTATCCCCAGCATGAGTTCCTTTATGCCGGTGGACCCCCAGGAAAACATTGTTGACCCAAACCTATCAATTTCGTGAGTAGAACAACGTATTTAAAAGTTCAACTGAAGCATCATGATTTTCTTCACTATACTACATAATTTGTAAGTAACTTCTTGTTAAACAGTGCTATACTGATTTCAGGTGGACTATTATCTAATAGCAATCAAATTACCGTAATACAGACACATCTAGGGATTTAAATAATTTCCGAGAATTTATAGAATTTTTAGGCCATAGTAAAATCTCACGAGGTGAGAAATGTGTTTGTAAAAAGTTTTGGGTTGGACTTGTTGCTACCATAGAGCAGACATATGAATACTGTCACGCCTCATATATAATTATCTGAGTGATCCCTCACCAATAAGGCTGCTCCATCCGCCATAAAAAAACTAGTTCCATAAACAATCGATGATTTAGCCATGAAAGTGTTAATCAGGTTAATAATTATAATATCCCAGATAATGATTGGTCGGTTTTATATATAATTATGATAAGGATTGGAAGAAAAGCGAGCGTACTAAAATAAGTCATTATATTTGGGTGTGCTGGCGGAGGCGGAGCGTGGCTGAGGTTGAGGAGCTGGTGCGTCTGGTGGCGTGCGTCTCGTTAACTTTGGTCTCTGGCAGCTTCATCATGAAACGAGGGACGGACAGAGACATGTCCCCGTCGAGTAAGAGATCTAGATCGAGTCTTGGAAGGTATGAGGACAGCAGTGAGGACGAGGGGCGCCGTAGCAGCCGCGGCGGGAGTCCTGGACGCCGCTATCCACCCCCCGAGCCCCTCCATCGCTCAGACCGGGATGAATTTGGCCGGGGGCCTCGCGGGCCCCTGGCGCCCACCTACAAGGTGCTGTGTGTCTCCAACCTCCACGCGAAGGCCAGTGATGAAATGGTGAGAGAAGCTCTTTATCGCGAGTTTAAGAGGTTTGGAGACGTGAGTGTTAAGGTGTCGCTGGGTGCTGACGAGCGGCTGGCTTATGTTTACTTCCGAAGCAGCGAGGAGGCCAGGGAAGCCAAGCACAGCAAGCCCAGGATACTCTTCTATGACAGACCTGTTGTTGTGGAGCCTATGTACGAGGCGGTGAGGGACTACGGGCCCCCCAGGGGTCGATCTCGCAGTCCTCCAGACTATGACCGAGGCTACAGGCCCAGAAGTCCCCCCGGGCCAGACCTGGAGGAACGCTATGAACCCAGGTTTGATCGCCGCAGACCGCCCCCGCTGCCTCATGCAGACTATTATGGCGAGGGTCCACCAATGAGACAAGATGATTATGGCTATCGGCAACACAGAGGTCGAGGGGGACCTCATGGACATTACGGCCCTCTGATGCGTGGTGGGTTCAAGCATAACTTTGGCAACCGTGGTGGGGGCGGTGGTGGAGGTGGCGGTGGGGGTGGTGGCGCGGGTGGTGGTGGTGGTGGTGGCGGCGGTGGTGGTATGATTGACAGTAAGAGAGACAAATTCCCAAATTACCTGCACCACGTACCCCCAGAGGAGGACCCCTTGGCAACTCGTACTTTGTTTGCTGGAAATCTTGAGATAAACATAAGTGAAGAAGAACTACGGCGTATTTTTGGACGGTATGGTGTTGTTGACGATATAGATATTAAGCGACCTCCTCCTGGTACGGGTAATGCATATGCCTTTGTAAGGTTTCAAAATTTGGACATGGCTCATCGTGCAAAAATAGAACTTTCTGGGCAGTACATTGGCAAATTTCAGTGCAAAATTGGTTATGGTAAAGTGATGCCAACAACAAGGGTATGGGTTGGTGGACTAGGACCTTGGACATCAGTGACTCAGTTGACACAGGAATTTGATAGATTTGGTGCTATTAAAAAGATTGAATATGTGAAGGGTGAAAATCATGCATATATATTATATGAAAGCCTTGATGCTGCCCAGGCAGCTGTGAAGGAAATGCGTGGTTCGCCATTAGGTGGACCTGACAAGAGGCTCCGAACAGATTTTGCTGAAGTAAATCCACCCCCAGGGACCTTTCCCCCTGGATTCAAGAAAGAGTATGAGGGTGAGTACCGTGAAGACTGGGCTGCTACTGCAGGTGGTCGTGGCAGTGGATATGAAGAATACGGAAGTGACTATAGTGCCACATATGGACGAGGCCGCGGACGTGGGCGTGGCTGGCATGACCGTGGCCGTGGTGGACATCGTGGTGGATATCATGCTGATTACCAACGAGGAGATTACAGGGATTATGATGGTGCATCTGAAGGTGGTGATCATCCCAATAGAAGTCCTGAGCCTGGAGAGGGTGGTGAGACCAATGGTCTTGGCAATGCTCGTACCTTAGCGGATGTTGCTCGTAAGACACAAACTTCTTGGCAAGGAGCACTTATTCTTAAGAACTCGTCATTTGGTACAAAAATGCATCTCATTGAAGGTGACAATGAAGTAGCCGAAATGATGCAAGATGAAGAAGGTCGCCCACTCTTACGCATCACCCAACGCCTTCGTCTCGACCAGTCACGTCTTGACGATGTCAGTCGACGGATTAGTGCACCATCTACTGCCACTATACTACTGTCTTTACCCAGTACAACTGCGCCACAAGCTCCTGAAGAAGCTGCTGTGCAAACACGACCTTTACGTAACTTGGTGGCCTATCTTAAGCAAAAGGAAGCTGCTGGTGTGATTACTTTAAATGCTAGCAGCAAGGAAGGAAGCATGCAAGGTGTCTTATATGCCTTTCCTCCATGTACTTTTTCATTAGAGCTTCTACATCGTGTCTCTCCAGGCCTTACGGAGGAGACCACAAGAGACGACCATTTGGTTATCGTGATTGTGCGTGGAACAGCAGCTTAAACAACACCCTACCTTTACAGTATAGATTGTTATGGTGACGTCATTATTGTTGTTAATTCCTAGTGTAAATCGTGCTAAGTGACAAGTTAAAATTACTCAAATTAAATTTTTTGCTTGAACAAATACTGCCTTATAGTGAATTATGTTCAGTAGATCACATTCATATGGAAGATTTTGTTCCATAATCACTGAAAATCATGGTGTTTACTGTATTCCATCTTAACGAGAATTCATGTGTGTTAGCTAAACTTTTGAGTTTTAAGAAAAATTTTGTTATGTAATCTAATGCTTCTCGACAAGAAAATTGTTAATTGCAAATTTTAAGTGACAGAATTTGTTGCTTGTGTACTATCTTCAGTGTAGTGCTAATTTCTTTTTAAAATACTGTGAAAACTTATCGGTGTTTGATTGTGCATGTGAACCTGTTTTTACAGCGGTGAATATTAGTGATAGTGATGAAAGTAAAGATTGTCATGGATAAGCTAAAAATTTTCTGCTTTCAGTTTTGTGAAGTGTTTTATTAGTGAAGTGAATTAAAGTATGTGCTTGTGGTGGTGGTAATGGATAACCAGTATGCTTTATTTGCAGTTAGTTAAGTGCTCTTGATAACAGTGCTTTAAAAAGTGTCATATCAAGTGAAATACTTTAATTCAGTCCAGTGTGCTTTTAGCAAGCGATTTCCTATTCCATAGTGTTTTAATTTTCTTAATAGTGAGTTTTGTGAGTGTTATGAAAGAAGCATCAATGCTAATAATAGTGAAGTGGTTTAAAAAGTGCAGTGGTGTGAAAACAAATAGTGATTTTAAAGTGCTTCAGTGCTAATAAATAATGGGTGGGCAGGTACAATTGTAGTTTTAGATTTGGGGATTTGTTTACGTTTTTCAAAAGTGCATCAGATAGCCTATCGTACATTTATTTTTTTTCTAAATTCGAGTAGAGTAACTTCAAGCCATCCCTTAATCATTTTTTTTTCTCTTTTGAATATTTCCGAGATTTAAAATCTTTTTCTTTGATTATTGGCTTATTTTTTGAACCAGCCATTATTAACAGACGTTCATATTTTCTGATATTTATGGCATTTATTCACATTCAGTGAATTAAATATATGTTTAAAAATTTCAGTAAATATGAAGGATTATTAATTGGGCCAAGAATAATCAAGGAATGTGTGTTCTGCTCATTGCTGCTATCTGATGTGAGTAGGGAATCCCAGTAATTTGTGCAGCACTTTGTAAGAAGTCCAATGATGTGCACCCATGTTTCAGTTGCCTGAACCATTTTGATTAATAACCCTTGACTTAAAAAGGATGCCTGAGGATCAAGCATACATTGTATACAACCCCAGGATACGGCACAATTTGGATACAAGCTTATGGGGCACCATGCTATATGAACACAGAATAACGTAATCATAAATGTCTGAGTAGTGCAAAGTGATTCTTTTATAGTAAATCTAAATATTTCAGGGTCCCATGTACCCAATTATGATTCAAAGACATGGTGAAAAGTACATTTGTTGAAAAGTTTAACAAAAGACTTTGTTGTTCATGTGATTCAGATATGAAGGTATTGCAAATCCAAATACAGTACTGTACTATTTCAATATTGGTACAGATTGCTGGACTTCTTTTAAAGGGTTGTGTATTATAAGGATTTTTTTTACACTGATCAGATTTCAACAATATACAGAGCATTGGTACAGCTATATCAAGGATTCCCACTTTTCCCCCTTTAATAATGAGCTCTGCATTTCAGTAACAGATATGGGGCCTTCGAAGGTGTCGTTAATAGCAGCTTTCTCACTGTTTTACAGGTACGAAACCGACTTGCTGGAATAAAGTTTCTATATACAGTACAGTACATAAATTCAGTGATACAGTGTTTCAGATACTATAGTGTTTGTGATTAGACGACTTTGGACAGTGCATTGAAAGAACCATTCACAATAATATCTGCCTTGTGGATATGGGCTTCTATTTTAAAATCGTATCGGTTAAATTTAGAATAGTGTGGAGTGCCGCAGTGCGTTGTGTTTTGGTGACTTACAGTGAATACACTTGGGTGATTGATCTGGAAAAGAAGTTAGTGGGTAAAGTGAATTTTTGCAGAATTTGTGCAGCAGTGAATTAGGTTTAAGGGCATTCAAATAAATTATACAGTAATGGGTTTAAGGATTCAGATGAAACAGTAATGCGAATCAGTGATCGGGGACTTGGGCAAATTTTATGGAATATCAAAGATAGCGAGTGCAATTGTGATCAGTGCTGGGGGTGGGGGGGTGGAAGTGAAATTCTTAATTGTGCTGGGGCTAATTGCAAATTGTTTACTTGTGGGAGAATTCTGAAGGTAAGTTAAAGGGATTTTTATAACTTCTTTGTGTTTTAGGGAAGTGCAGAAAATTGGCTCTTAATATGGGAAAAGAAAATTTCCTTGAGTTAGCCTAGTCAAAAATAAATCAAATCAAAGTACAAACTGGAAAATCATATGGAAGTTGGCTTTAACTGAAATTAAACATTTCAGTTATGGGTGAATTCATCTTCCAAGTGATTCTTTCAGCAGAAAGTGAAGTGCAGTGGAGAATTTGAAACATTAATTTGTATCAGTGCTTCTTTCATATACCTTACTAATTTGGAGGTGCAGTTTTAATGCGAAAGATATTCACCACAATGATCAAAGATGTTTTAAGCGTTTGTTAAAGTGAAGTGTTTTTTAAAGCTCTTCCAATTGATAAATAACTAAATTTCCAGAGGAAAATTATTGATTACTGAAAAGTATTGTACAGTTCTTTATTATTATAAGGTTTGTGAAAAGTGCAGTGTTGTCACACCTCCAAGGCAGTGAAACAAAACACTAGGATTATACAATTATATAGTGTCAATTTATTCAGTGGTGTAATAGTGAGTGTGCAGTGTGATATGTGGGATTAAATACTAGTGAAGTGAGACAGTGTGGTGAGTTTAAAGTGCAGTGAATGGTGTTAGTGCAGGAAGACAGTGCAGTTATAGTGATAGTGCAGGAAAACAGTGAATTGAGTGATGTGTTTGCCAGTGCAGTGAGTAGTGGTAGTGGTACAATGGTGAATATACAAAATCAGTGTTTTTTCAGTGACGTGACACTTTACAGTTGTGATGCAATTCTTTTAGATGTAATTTAATATTTGAGCTTGCATTCATATCAGGAGTATTTTACCTACCATACTGTTAATATAAATGCTCATAGCTGTTAGGAGTTTTGTTAAAGTCATACACTCAAGCAGATACTTCCATATTTGTATGGTTATAGAACAAATAAAATAAGAATCTCCAATATTTATTTCAGCCACCCTTCTTTTGATAATGATAAAAGAGCTTTGGTGGTCTTTGTTCCAAACAGTTTTGAAAAGTGGGCTATGTTGGAAAATCAGCTGTGCATTTTGATTTCATCTTGATAATTGTTTTAATTACAAACCATTACCTCATCCAAGAACTTTAGGTATGTTGGATATGTCTTTGGAATTGTCAGGTAGGCTACTTAGATACCAAAGAAATAATCAGTCATGCTTGTACAATGCTTCATACATCTTAATTTATACTGTATATAAATATTGTAGTGACTCTATGGTTATGTTCACAAATAGCACAGCACCTGATAGGCCAGAGGCCTGTATCCAACATATCCACAGTTCTTTTTGTGTTCATAGTTCACTCAACTCTTTTACGTTATTTCTCAAAAAGCACTGTGGATTACTATCTGGCTCGCTTTCCAAGCAGTGGGGAACAGTCTTCAGTATACAGTATTTATCAAAGATTCAGTTCTTACAGTAAGTAACACAATTAAATTGTCATTGGAAAACCATGTGGACTTAAGTTATATAATTTAGCTATTTTGTTTTATATAAGCAACAAAAGTGGTCTGTAATAACCCACTGTTAATGCCAAAACTGAATTTACGTAGCTGTCAACATACAGATATCTACAGGAGGAGCTTGGGAAAAAAGTGAGTGCTGGTTATAAGGTGACCTCTCGATCCATTCCTTTGCAGTTTTAATAGAAAATAAAAAATCCACAGTGCTACATTGGTAATTTGTGAAGTTGGTATATTTTCCAAAATATCAGATGACAGGAAATTTTTGATAAATAATGGAGCAGGACACGTTTGAGGCAAGCAGCAAGGTAATGAGAATGTCCAGACTGATGTGTGGCACACAAGAAAATCATATCTTACGTGCTTAGTGCTGGTTGACCTACACTTAGGTTCCACTAAGTGTTTCATAGATATAATCTTACTAGACCAATATTTTGTGTATGCAACTTTTAATCATAAAATCTCTTTTTGTAAAGTTTTTATCACAAAGATTTTGTTGTACAGTATATGTAGATTGTGTACAGTTGCACAAAAGCTCATTCACACATGCTACATGCACACGTGTGTGCATGCATGTACCAAACGCCCACATGCTCACAAAACCCCCACACACAACCTACACGCACAAAACTCTCACACACAAAACATGTGTGCACAACACCACACACACTACTTACACAACACACACCAAACATAGTATTGAATTTTTGTTGTTAGGCATGGTAGTAAATGAGACGTGTATGAGCACCAAAAAATTTACAGTACTAGTGTACTATATACAGTACCAAAACAAAGGCACAAATCTAGAAAACAGGATTGGTTTAACAAATTGCAAGAGGGCCAGGGAACAAATGACAATACTGTAAATATAATCAATATAGGAGGAGGGCTAAACCCTCAAACATTCCAGAAATACAAATGAACACAAAGAAGAGGCAGAAAGAATTTTTTAGAAAGGTGCACTGGACAAATGTAAAACAGAACCCAGCCTGTTATAAATTCATGAAAATTAAATGGCAAGTAAAAGATAACATTCAAAGAATAATATACTAAAAGAAGTATGTAAAACACGAAATGAACAGTTTCAAAGTGTGTTCAGGGAAAAACAAGGCGTTTGGAGAACCACACGCAGCAAACTTGAATTCATGAAGTGTGTAAAGAGGAGGTTCTGTATACAAATTCCTAAAGGATATTGGCAAAAACAAAACTGGTCAGAGGAATTTACAACAGAGCTTAGCCACCAACTACCTATTATTTTATAAACATCTTTGCAAACGGAAAACTTAACAGGCATGTGGAAAGAGGGAAGCATAATGCTAATCTATGAAAACAGCAACACATAAGATACTGAATTGAACATGCTGTTGTGACAAGTGAGTTAGTTAAATCACAAGAAAAATAATTAAAATCGGGCTAGTATAACACTTAAGAAATTGTGTATCGGGCAAACAATATGGCTTTTGAATAGGAAGGTTCTGTGTAACATTTACTGCACTTTTGTGATAGAGCCAGAGAGATCTTGCTTGAGAGAGTGGTTGTGTTGACTGCATATATTTAGAAAAAAAAAAGGGCTTTAAATAGTTACTTAAAGTGACTATTCTGGAAGCTAAAGCATAAAGGAGAGGTGACAGGTAAACTAATGACAAAAATAGAAAAAAGTGCAGTTAACATGAGAGCAGCAATTAAAAGAAAATGCACCCAGTGGATACAATGTCCAAGAGGAATACTGACATTGAATGAATGGCACTCTTGGAAATTGTGCCCATTTAGTGTTATATTTGGACTAGAATTGTCACTAGTCACAAGGTTTAGTACTAGAACCAGTTGAGTTGGCTATATGAATGATATACAGTACTGTACTGTACTTTACATGGTAAAAAGGATTCAGAGCTACATGAATGTTTACACAGAACACCAAGCTTATGTGGGAGACTGAGAGAGCCTGATGACTTGTCATACTCTTCATAGTGCCCTAGGCAAAATAAACATTTAAAGTAACACATGGCAGATGGAATTTAATGTTGATAATGCCATGTAATGGAATAAGAGAAAATGGGCCACAAGCGACCTTTCTAGTTACTCAAAATGGTAAAATTAAGAAAACGAATGATAGGGGTAGTTCTGGATACAATAGTTGCCAGAGTAGTATCACTGTAAGAGGAGCCTATGCTACACTTGTAAGCTTCAAAATTGCTTTTAAGTGCATGGCTGGGGAAGTATTAGAGAAAGTATTGATGACATTCAAAGGAGGTGCAGACTCAAGCCTAGAAAGCGTTGGTGCCAAAAGTTCACTTTTTTGCGAACCAACTGTGGGTAATTGAAACAATTTAAGCGAGTTGATGATGGGATGTTCAAACTGTCATCAGTTTTAAATAGTCGTATGACAAAGATTATTAGAAAGACAGGACACCACGAATGTAGTTCTTATCCTGTAACTGCATTTGGGAATTAGGTGAGTGCACATACACAAAATAAACACACTAAAATCAAACACAAGCACACACACACTGATGATGGATAACCATAACGGAAATATTTACTTGAATTAATTTTCTTAGCCAGTTATCATATGTTTAAATACATTCTGATTTATGTGGTTTACATACACAAAGAGTGTGATTGAGTTAGTGCAAGAATTAGTGTAAAAATGTACTCGCTTATTTGTGCCTGCAAGAAAGAGCATTAGCTCATGGACTCCACTTTTCTATCTGCCAGTTCTCTAATGCAAGTGACTATTCTGGAAGCTTTAACCCCTTACCTATTTTCTTGTATCTACTTTTAAAGTTATAAGTGCAGTTTGATTCTGCAACCTGTGTGAGTGTCCTTACCTATCAGTGACTACAGGTGGGGGATGAAAGTGAGTGTGTGTGTGTGTGTAAACATTATTTATATATGCTTAATACCTCCGTCTTGCAAATGAAATGCAAGATGTCTACTCGATGTATTTGTGGTACAGTATGTCCAATGTAGCATTTATTTTGGAGTGCACATTCTCCAGAGCTGCATTTGTATTGACAAACTACATTAGTACACCTCTGTCCTCAGTTTGGAGGCAGAGATGTTATTTCTCATAATGAGGGAAGATATATGAGAGTTGTTATAATAATCGACAGGACGATTCCATCGGTTTTCACGGCAAGGTTTGCAATTCCTATCAATTATGTCTTGCATCACCTCATCCTTCCTGTATGCCTGAGTGAATGTATTTTTATAATACACTACAATGTCTTCTCTTGGGGGCTGATTTTCCACCCCTGGGGCCTGATTATCCTCAGTAATTGCTGTAATTGTTGTTCACAACAATTTGGCGGATTCGTTCAGATTCATGGGGCAAGCTGCCAAGAAGAGCACGTATGTACTAAGTATGCATGTACAGTACTTCTTGGCAGCTCTTTCATCATGAACTTGAATGCAATTTTTCTCATTGTTCGGTCCTGGGAATGTGTGTGTGTGTGTGTGTGTGTGTAGGGTGGAGGGAGAGTTGTAGGCATGGCATTGTAAACATCATAGTCATTAACATTTTACTTTTCTTTTTTTTTTTAATGCTAATTAACCTCTAGAGACTATGCAAAACTTGCTGAATAAAGCATCATGAAATATTGTTGTTTAGTAAGATCTTATGTCTTCACAGCCCCACACAATGTGCATTAAAACTTTCCAGAGAGAATAGTGCTTGTTGACAAGTGCAATGTTTTTTTGCTGTGAAAATTGTGCAAATTTGTACTTGAAATAAGTTAAGTTGTATTCTAAAGGAAATGAGCAATATTTACACACTTCAGATTGTACAGTGTTGAAAAATAAATTTGGATAAAGTTAAAAAGAGTTCTAAGTGAATATAAGTTTTGAGGTGTGTGTTTTTTTTATTCATATTGAAAATGTTATACAGACTTGTATACAATAATATACACAGTACTATGCTTGATTTTTAAAATGTGGCAAATGAAATCAAGGTTGTATATAGTTATACAGTAAGCCTTTTTTTTTTTATTTATATACAGTACTATTCTTTGAACTATTCAGTAATTAGAAAGCATACACCATCTTTCATGAACTATTATATTTGGGTTAGTTACAATTAAGTGCAGGCTTCTCGATACTCCAGGACAGCCCCTCCAGCATGCTATAATCATGTTTCTGTTGGGGGAGGGGAGTGCTAGATTACAATACAATATTTTTATATTTAGTAATTTTAATGAAGATTTGCTGTTGGTTATGGATTAAATAAATTATATACAGTACAATTTCTATAATGCAGTGTACTGTATATAAACATGTATTTGCCATGAACGGAAATGCTTTTTATCTAAATATTTTTTAGAAAATTCTTTTTCTTTATCTGATATGCTGAAGACTGGATTAATAATATTTTGCACTGACCACATACAAAATATTAGCACTTTATATGTATTTGGAAGACAGGTTCATCTGATTGACCAAGCATTGCGAATCTAAAAATGGAAAAAATACTGTTTGGGTTTTTAATATTAATGAGATAAAAGTTAAATGATTGCAAAGTACAAGGCATAGCTGAAAAAAAACCTTAGCTGATAGAGTTCTTTAAAACTTTGTTACAGTGCATTACTGAATATTAAACAGTAAAGAATAATGTGAACGGTGCTGTAACAAGATGAAGGAATATTTGTATTGCGGTTATGTGGAAAACATGAAATGGACAAGTTTATGGAATTGCTCTAGTATTAACTTTAACTTACTGGGGTTTAGAAGGACCAAACATAGAATGTAAAGGGTTGCATTCAAGAGGGTATTATGAGTAGAGATGTAGTCTCAGAAAACCGCTGAGTAAAATGAATACTTTGAAAGCATTCAGGAAGTGTTAAAGCACTGTATAGTGTAACCTTGATAGAACAGACCCATTGGAACAGGAATCGTGTGAATTTTAAAGGTTTTTGCAATTTATCAAAAACCAGTGGCTCCTTACTGCACATAATTCACTATAACACATCTTTATTCATATAGTACAGTACTATGTTTACACCAAAATATATAAACAATGCATTTTAAGCATCATTATTACTGTAAATTTACTACTTTCATGAGGCAAGAAGGTTAAATCTTTTGAATTAAAGGGTTGCAGTATTGGAAAAAGTATTTAAAAATTGCTTGTCTATTCACCATATCTTATACAGTACTCTACCTGTCTGTTGGAATTGTGTACTGGCTGCAACAACTGCAGCATTTGGTTACCTGTTATTGGCCACCCTGCCAGAGGGGATGCCCTGTGTGGGTCAGTTTGTTTGTCCAGAATGGGACTCAAGAATGGGGTCTTTGCACTGGTAAGGGTGAATATGCATCCTGTCCTAATAGCATGTCGCATTTTGATGTATACACTACCTAAGACCAAACTGTCATTCTAGAAAATTATAGAGGCTTGCAAAATTGACATAATGTCCAGGTTTTCTATTCATGGGTCCTCTAGGTAGATTAGGATAAGGCTCTTTAGTATGATTGTTTCTTGACATTGGGAACTCTTGAGAACAGGCTGGGATGCAAGTCAGTGGCCTTGTTAAAAAAAAAAGTGCAGCTTGGGACTTCCTATGGCTTCTGGGATAATTTTCTTCAATTTAACTACACATGTGGCTGACGAACAGGCCCACAGGTCAGGCTCTGAGAGGAGGAGCTCTGCTGGGTCCACAGCTTCTGCCATGTTGAACTCTGACCTGGCACAGCTCCCATACCACTTAGGTGGCAGCGATATCTACCACATCACATGGCAACTAGTGCATTGTCATCCTGCATCCGACATCCTTGTCTGTCACAGTGGCACCCCAAGCCCCCTCCCCTCAGTCTTGAAAGGGTGATATGTTATAATCATACTTATTTTAATTCTGTTTTGTTGCATAATTCTATGTTCTATGATATCTTTGGTCTACATATATGGCCCAAATATTTGTTTATACTGGTACTGAGCTAGCAGTAGTTGATATGCTCCTGCTTTAGTAAATTGGGTCAAATTTTACCCATTGTCCATTGTGGTCTGGCACAGGTATAGCCGAGTTCTAGCCTAAGGAACAGACAGCCTAGCTGCCTTCCTTATGTAAGTAGATTCATCCATATGACTCCTCATGGCAAAAGGGCTAGCCCAATTGTATACATGTAGCAAAATTGACTTTAGATAGACATATCCTCCCATCTTTGGTTGCCCTCAAAGGTGACTTCTGCCTGCATGTTTGAGCCTTCTAATGTTCTTTCTTGGCCTTTCTTTGTTACATAATTTGCCTGTGCCTTTTAACCCAGTTTCACTAATCCCAATCTCAGCTATCCATAGTTTTTCCGGGCATTCTATTGCTGAAGGCCTCTTCCTCATTTCTTTTGTTTTTTCTGGGCACTTCCATGGTTATATACATCATTATCATCCCCTCAACCTTTTAATTGTTCCCCTTCTGCTATTATGAGTTGAATTGATGTTCCAGTTATTTTTCTTGCCTTTTCATTGAACAGCCATTTGACTGTTACCTGTATATTCATGAATAAGTGGTATACTGTCTGTTCTATTTATTTCTTACTATTTGTTGATTTTAAGCCACTTTGAGATATTTTACTTGATCCTTTGCTTCTTTTAAATGATGATAACTAGACATACTCTCTGGGGTGATTATTTTACTAACACATGCTGTTCTTCATCTTTAGTAGATACAAGTTAAATTTTGCTGGGTTCCTAGTCAAATGTATTGGTGTTACCTCTAATGATATGGACACAGCTACTAGAAAAGCTGTTTGTGTCTGTCCCATCTCCAATAAACTAATTCCATACTCCTATTTCTACCTGTACTTTCATGCATAACGTGATTTCAGCTGTTTGAGGGATAGATTCTCAGATAATATAAATAACAAGCTTTATAGTCTTAAAAATGACCTATTCTCATGGCCTTCCTCCTACCATTGCAACATGAGGTTAGAAATGGCTCTGGTTAGCTTACATTTTAACGACAAGCAAAAAACTTGTGGGTACTTACTGGAATACATCTGTGCCTTATTGTCTAAGCTTTGTTGACTGTAATAAAAACTCCTCGTAGGATATCCTGATTTTCAGGATGATTGAGAATCTTGATTTCCTGATGTATCTTTTTTTTTTTGTCCCTTGATAACTTCCTTGCTGAATCTGATATCGTTGACATCACTCGTCTTGTGTTGTTTTGCATTCATGTTGGCATCATGGCTGATACAGGTATTTAGACTTTAGACTATTGTCACTGACGGTGCTAAACAGTCTTCCAAACTTGGTGCTTTCTTTTCATAATTGGTATTACCAGTAATTTAACAATTACTGTACAGTTACTCATAAGAAAATGTAATATTTGATTTTTAATTTTTTCTTATATGAGCATCAGGCAATACCATCCAGTCATGCAATAATCTTCGCACTCCATTTGTCATTCATCAGTTAGAAGTTCGAATATACAGTACAAGAAATGTACCCGGATCAGATTTTATCAAGATATTCAGAAAATTTGAATATGTAAAGTACTGTAAATGAGATTTGGATAAATGAGGTTTTGTTTTAATTCTATGCCTTGTCTTAAAATTGTGGAGCCAAGCAGAATGCTCTTAAAATCAGTATCGCCAAAGCATGAACAAATTTCTACACTACCAACCGACCTACACTACATTTGTGTAAATAGAGTACCTAGTAAATAGCCTCATATAACTTATTATGTTTTAATCTCTTAGTGTTTTCCCCCTGAATCTTTTGTTTATACGGTATATCAGAAAAGGTACTACTGTAATGATAGCACCAACTTCTATGCTAACATCCTCACTCCCAGCCTTGCTCACTTTCGTCAGTCAATTTAGTGCTATATGTTACAATACATTATACCAGTACCATGGTTTAACCTGATGTTTACTGCCGGTAGGCATCTCTACTTACAAAGGAAGTAATGAAACATTCAAATAAACTGATAAAATTCCATTATAAGTAAGACCTATGGCATCCACAAAGTTAGTCAGTAAACAAATTATATTGTACCATTTGTAGTAAGAGTACAAGTACTTTACAGTAAAACATTTTATTTTTGTGTTTTTATACTGTACTGTATTTACTAAAGGCTCTGACATCACTAAAAAAAATTGTACCATGCTTATACAGTGCTTTCTGTTGATAATTATGTAACATACCTGAATACTGTAACTAAAGGTATTAATGTAAAAAGCAATAAAAAGGAAAACGTGCATATGTGATGATGGTCTAAGTCGATGTCAGGGTTCCTTTTTTTCATAGCTTCTGCACTTGTTTTTCAATATGATGATAGTTCAATTGGAAACTAAGTAAAACGGTGCAGCTGTTGGTTCAACGAGATTGAAATAGGTGAATATTAAGTTTATGAAAGAATAAAAAACTAGTACTGTATATATTATATACAGTTGTATATTATTATTAAAGATTTGAAAAATACTATAATGTGCAAAAATCAAGTACAGGTACAGTAGTTTGGAATTGCAATTTACTGTACATATTTATTGTACTGGATGCTAAAATGTTTCGCGTTATACTTTATATTTCTCAAAAGTAAATACTGTATAATAATTTAAAATAGTTATTGATTAATTTATAAAACCTGAAGCAATGAAGTCAAATGTTGACACAATACTGTACTTCTCATTACACAAAATGGATTATTGAAAATTATACTTCCAGATTCAGGTTATACCATTCAAACATCCATAGACATTGTTTTCCTATTGATGTGTATCTGTAGGGATCTAGACATTCCTGATTAAAATTACTCTATTGTCATTACAAGTACAATGCAATATTGAGCTAGGATCTTAGTAAAAGTTGCCCCTTTAACTGGATTCCCATAAATTGGTGAATCCTGGCTCCATTCCTTTTTTATACAGTACTTACCAAATCTTACTATTAAAGGATCCCAAATTGTCACCAGAAGATTGGCATAATTACTAAAAATGGTAATTAGTTTTTAAAGTTACGATACTGAACCTATATTTAGCAGATTCTAAGAGTAGTTTTGCTGGGTTCTCATCTGTATTTGTTTTCTCTAATGACCTCATGGATGCCACTACATTGGCCATACACAATTAACTTGTGGGACTTGGTGGAACCAATCCATCCACCTTTCTCTCGGAACTGCTTTGTTCCACTAAAAGAACCACCTCATTAGAATGCCAATTTTCAGGATAATCAGGAATTTTGCTTTTCCAATATTCCTTTGAGTCTCTTTACATGTTTCCATGTACCTTATCTGATTCTTTGACATCACTTGCCTTTCTGCTCTTGTGTTGGCATCTAGAATATCATCTAGAATTTGTTTTTGTGACATGGTGCTATATAGCCTTCTGGGCTTGTCAATTTATTTTGATAGCATATTTAGTACAGTACAGTACGTACATTTCATACAGAGTACGATAGACATTCAGCAAATGGCCACTATATATAGTGGTCTTGTTAGAAAAGAGGAGGCTTTGACTTTGAAGCATTCTCTATATCTTCTCTTCTTTTGACAATATCTTGAATTGGTCAGATGTGAGCCAGTATGATGACCCTGACCCAGAGAGGCAGTAGTGTCTTATGGTGTCATCTTTAGTGGACGTGTCCACTCTAGTGTTTTGTTTAGGATACTACCTCTAGTTGTCAAGGGTGGCTGTGTTGGTCATTGTTAGTTACAACATGGAGATGGCTGCTGCTGCTCTGAATGAACACTTTCCTCGGGGATTTGAGAAAGACAAGCTAAGGGAAGAAGCACTATTTTTTTGTAATTGTGCAAATGAATTACTGTACCCAGAGATGAGAAAAGAAAGACCCAGCCAGATATAGTAGCTGGAAGGTGATGAGTAGAAAAGAAACAAAGCTGAAGAAAGTTGCTGATACAGTACAGTACCGTGGACTTATACAGTTAACACTATTGCAGTCCTGCATGGGCAAGCAGTGAGGAGGTAACCAGGAACATCAAAGTTAGGTAAGAAAATCTTGATTGTTTAAGACTTGTGTTAAGTAATGTAGCATATGGATAGGACATTCTCTGTGAAGGATAGAGGAAAATGCTGATTCAGGTGTGCTTTCTGAAATCAGGAATTATATTGCTATCAACATTGACAATATTATAAGTAATTGGTATCAACTGATGGTTGGATAAATATTGTAAATTGAATGCAGTATCATTTATCAATCACTGGCAGACAAATTCTACAGCAAATTTTATGTATGCAAAGGATTGGGCTCCTTTATTTAGATACGGTATACTGTATTAGAATTTAAACTACTAGAAGATAATAGTTTGGGTGTAATTACCTAAGTGTAGTTGTGGGATGAGAGTTATGCTCGTGGTGTCCTGTCCTTTACTGCTAAAATCTACTCATTAAAACATTGGGACATTAAAATTTTAGAAAATTTGTACAGTATTACTCTTGAGCACGTGTTGGAGAGATACATAATACTGTAATTTACACTTTGAAAATATTGAGGGGATTGGTTCCAAATCTGCACATAGAAACAACATAAGAGATCATGAGACATGGCAGGATGTGCAGTATAGCTCGGTTAAAAAACAGGTGCAATAGGTATGATGTGAGAGAACTATCAACATCAAGGTCCCAAGACTATTCAACTTGTTCCTGCTGCACATAAGGGGCATAACTGACTGGCATCTCACGGTGTTCAGAAGAGAGCTCTATGAGCCCCTCCAAAAGGATACCCGATCAACCAGGCTGTGATTCATATATTAGGCTGCAAGCAGCTTGCATCCAACAGCCTAGGTGACCAGACCACCATTCAGTTTGCCTGGCCAGTGACTGGGCTGTGGGGCTGCTGATCCTTGGAATCATTGCAAGGTAATCACCCTCTCCTCATAGTTCTTGGGTTTTTAATTTCAGAAGTTGTCTAGTAGCATGTCTTTGGTCCCTTTCTAGTTTATTGATGTGCTTCATGAGATGTGTACACCACAAAACTACTACATGTTCCAATTTAATTTCACAGATGTGAACAGTTTGTTTTTCTCCATGTATTTAAATTAAGTTCTTGCCTAACTGTGCTTGCTGGAGTTGAGCATTGGCTCTTTGGTCTTGCCTCTTAACTGTCACTCAACGGGTGTGCAGGTTTCTGAGCTTATTGGGTGCTGTCATAATTACACTTGAAATTTTGTATGAATCACATCTCTTCCTATTGCATTCTATTTGTTAACTACGGGCACTGAAAAAGTCTTTCTAATGTGTCTAGCTCATTTGGGTACGTGGTTTCCAACTGTGTACCCATGTGCGAATTCCACCTCTGCTAAATAGTCTGTCTTTTTCTACTTTGTCAATTCCCCTGAAAATTTTGTAAGTCATGTCTCCCCCCCTAACTTTTTTGTCTTCCAGTAATGTGAGGTTCAATTCATGTAGCCTCTCCTCATACCTCATATTTCTGGGACTAGTCTGGTGGCATAGCTATGAACCTTCTCCAACTTCATTCTGTGCTTAAGTAGATATGGATTCCACGCTGGAGCCACATAATCCAGGATTATCCTTACGTGTGGTATACAAGGTTTTGAATGATTTCTTACACAAATTGGTAAAGGCAGTTCTGATGTTAGCTAGCCTCACGTGCTGCTGATGATATCCTTTTGAAGTGAACTTCAGGAGAAAGATTTGGAGTGATATTAACCTCTTGATCCTTCTCTTTGCCCGTTTTATGAAGTACAGTATTTCATCCCTAATTTGGTACCTTATGTGTGACCTCCCACTCTTTTCACTAAGTCTCACTAATCTACATTTATAGTACTTCAGTTAAACTCTGGTAGCCAGTTGTTGGACCACTCTTTCAGTTTGTCCAGGTCATCTTGTTGCCTCTTGACGTCTTCCTGGCTTAATCATCCTCATAATTTTTGCATCATCAGACATTTAGAGGGACGTGTCTCTTCCCTACGGAATATCATTTACCTCTGAAAGGTCAGAGAAACAGGATAGGTCTAAGAATTGAATCATGTAGGACTGCTAGTGACATCTTGCCACTCTCAATAATTTGCTGCTTTCCGTTGTTTACTCCCTTATCCACTGGAGGACTTTCCTTGTCACTTCTGTTTGCTGCTTCAACTTGTGCACTAGTCTCTTTTGGGGTACTGTACCCACCCCTTTTTTATATCTAATTTTTGTGACCTGGTCATAGCATTCCATTAAACCCGTGAGTCAAGATTATCTCTGAACCGTCCCTGAACTTGTGCTGGTGGTGTTACAAAAGTTCATTCTATCTATATGTTTTACTAGTTTTTCTCAATCTTCTCCACCTTTCATGGTATGCAAGTTGGGGACACTGACCTCCAGTTCAGTGTCTGCTGTCCCCCCTTTCTTGTATATTGGGGACTACAATAGCCATCTTCTAGCTTTTTGGTAGTTGTCATGTTACCAGTGACCTATTATCCACCTTCTAGCTTTTTGGTAGTTGTCATGTTACCAGTGACCTATTATCCACCATAGACTAGAGAGTGAAAGCTTATCTGCTTCATCTCACACTTTTTTTAAAATTCTTGGTGAAATTACATCAGGACCAACTGCCTTTTATCATTTTCAATTCCAGCAAATACTCCCATAAGTCACCACCACCGGTGATCACAAATTCCTCCCGTGATGATCAATTTAATGTCACCCTCTCTTAGTTCAGGAATTTGTCATTTGCTGTGTGCATGTGAAGGGGTAAAGTTGTAAATCTGTTAACCAGACTTTGATAAGAAACATTGATATATTATTTCTAGAAAGGTTTAAAGTTATAGGGGTCATGACTGAATTGTTAATAAAAAATAAAATTTAACGACGTATAACTACGGTATTATGCTAACAAAATTTCCAAGGTAGGACACTAATCTTTATTTTTAAATTGAATAGGTTCAGACTTTGAAAGCAATGGTTTGGAGTAGGCCTGCTAATATGAGGAACAGGTTACGACGTCCATTCTGCGTGAATGGATTTCTCCGTTTTGGACAGTTGTGTCCAGACCACTGTTGTGTGCGGTCGCTTGGTTGGCGCTCTTGGCGTCCGCTGATTCGTGGGAGGTGGAGTATTGCCCCCACACTTCGTTTTTGCACGTGGTGATACAGGATATTGTGCATTTTTGGACCCCTTCGGTTTGGTGCCTTCTTTTTTGATAATTACTTACTTTGGACCCCTTCTGCCAAAGAACTTCTGTTGCATTAAAAGTTTAATATAACTAATACTGTAAATAATTGAACATACTTTTTGCATATTTTGTTTACCGCATTCCGATCCAGTGGATACATGGTCATGCTGCATCAAATTGCAAAGATCTTGCGTCTGGGTGGAATCCATAATTGAACTCATCAAAATGCATTAATGACTGGATAAATTTCCTTCCATCGCATTCGGGCATTTGTGGACAGAGCTCCATTGTAAGAAAATCAACAATAGTATAACATAAACCAAAAAAACTCCTTAAAGTTTAAGATTCTGGTTAGACGAATACAAAAGCAGCATTGTCTGGGTGCGGGTATCACGGGAGACATCTCTCGTCACGCAGGGTGCAGTTGCACCTCCACAGATCACCAGTATCATCTATTGATACTGGTAATGGCTCAAAAAGGTCTCTACTTACGGGCTATTCATGCCCGTAATCGGGTGCAGGTAGTAGTAGTAGGGCGGGGCAGCAATCTGTCAGAATACAATTTTGTATACATAGTGCTAAACAAGGAAATTAAATGTTTTGATAACATAATTTAGATTGAATTAACAGTAGGCCTTATAACCACAGTTACATTTAAGACATAAAATGTAGACTATATAATGCATATTTTGGAAAGTATAAGGTATCCAGTGGTGGTGATGCAGTTAGTTAAACTTTTCATGAACTGGATAAATAAAACGAAATTTTTTTTTTTATTTTTTTTTTGAAGTCTGCAGACGGTGTAGGCTACTCTTTATTTCCTCCATGTGTCGCCTGCCTCCGGAGACTAGCATCTTCACGGCAGAACTTTATGCTATTCTCTATGGTCTTCGTCTACTGCTTTCTCCCTGTCAATCCTCCTTTGTGGTTGTAGTTGACTCTCGCAGTGCCCTCGTGGTTCCGGAGTCCTTTAATCTAATCCATCCGGTGGTAGTCGAGATTCAACATTGGCCGTTTCTTATATCCAGTAGATTTAAGACAGTCGAGTTTTGCTGGGGTTCCAGCCTATTTGTTGTTGTTGTTTTAGATTTGGCTACTCAGAACGTAATGTCCATGTAGCACGGACTATGGGGAGCCCGTAAAAAAGCTCACGGGCTCACCTCACGATCCCGTAAAAGGGTCCCAGCAACATTGGTGTCTTTAAATGAGCTTCCGGACGCTGCCACTAAAGAAGCCATCCGCACTTGTCCCATCTCCCGTAAAGGTATTAATTTTTCCGACTTTTACCCAGTTATTCATTCTTCCATCCTTGCCCGTTGGCAGGGTTATTGGTCTTCTGTTACTGGTAACAAACTGTGTACTCCTAAGAGTAGTGTGTCCCCGTGGCCTACCACCGTAACCGGTGGTGGGAAACGGCCATGCACGCTTAACTCGCGGACACTTAATGGAGCGCCGCCCTGCTCCTTATTATCCCTCTTACAGTCATGCATATTCTTAATGAATGTCCTGACTTCTAAGACGAGCGTGTGTCTTGCTTTCCGACCGTTCCCTCGCTAGAATTCTCGGCGAATGGGATACTCTTGATATCGTTCGCCTTATGCGTTTCTGTTCTCATATTGGCATCCTTAGTGATATTTAGCGCCCTCTAATTATTTCGCACATTTATAGCCTTCCCGGCTTAGTGCTTTTTGATAATTACTTACATTATTTTGAAGCTTTTTAAGATTTTTTTTTAATTAGTGAAAGCAGCCTTCTTAAACAATATAATATATTGCATTACAATATTCATTATACTTTCATTCTTCGCTTTGCCTTTTATTCCTTCAACTGCCCTCAGTCAGCAATGTCCACCCACATTCCCGTCCCTCCCGACATTGTCTCCGAATGAGATTAATGCTGACATCGCAAACTAAATTATAACCTTGCCCCTCTCCATCCTATTTCCGCATTCAGCCAGAAATATAACCCAGATTCCTCCTGTTCCTTCCCCGAAGGAAAGGAGTTATTGGTTCCCTTCCATCACATCTGTTCTCATTCCTGGGTCTGACGATATCCTTTTCAGTCTGCCTCGACCTTCTCAATCAAGTATCTTTGCCTTTTTTTTTTATTTATTTATATATACAAGAGTTCTTACATTCTTGTACAGCCACTAGCACGCATAGCGTTTCGGGCAGGTCCTTAATTCTAATTTTCCCCGGAATACGACCCGCCAAATCCTTTAATAACTAGGTACCCATTCACTGCTGGGTGAACAAAGGCTACAGTTAAGGATTGACGCCCAGTCAATCCTCTCCGGCCAGGATGCGAACTCAGGCCAAAGCGCTCGCGAAATACCGGGCGAGTGGTTTCACTGCGCCACGGAGACTACGTTTAATTTACATACTCTGCCTTCTCGGGTCCCGAGGATTGGTGAGGCTCACAAACTTTTCTGGCTGAAGGTGAAGGGGTTATACCTAGCTGTTCATCGTGGGTTCATATCGCCGTTGTGTTTCCCGTATTTGAAGACTTGTATTCATTATTTCCTTTCATCTGGAAGTTTAGTCTGCTTAACGCGTGCGCGCGTGTATTTGCACACTGACAAAATGAATTATGAATTAGTCATTAGTAGTGCAGCAGGTTGTTGTTGACTTATGATCTTACTCTTTAATGTGTTTTAAGCAGTCTGCAGTAAGTATTGTACTGGGTCTGTGTGTATGACAGGACATATTCATGCACGTGCCAAGCACTTGGCACGTGCATGTACACGTACAGGGACGTACAGGCAGAGGCTTGGCGATGCGGTTAGATATACATATTGAGACAAGGGATTTTCGACTATAAAGAGGTTTGCATTCTAGGTCAAGTATGTCCCGACAAAATGTAATGTGTAGATACATGGGTAGGCAACTCGCATTTAGGCTGTGGTTTCGCATATAACCAGGTACGTTAGTAAACACCTCAAATAATGCAGATTTCGGGAAAAAATAAGCGAACATTTTTGGAATAGGTTCTATGGTATGATTTGGACATTATAGGCTGACAAAGGAGGGCTCAGCCCAGCGCGCGCAGACAAAAAACTTGTAATTTAGCTACGGGCTTCCGTTTTATGGTCCTGTGTTCGAGGCTCCGATGGTCGAAGCGAATGAAAACACCTATACCAATAATTTTTTTATTAGGTTATGTTAAAAGTAAAAAAATACGGCTAAATGTCTAAACAAAATTATAGTGACTGTAATACAAAAATAATCTAATGGTGTAACTCCTAAGCAATCAATGAGTTGCTGCATAATTACCTAAGAGATGTAATATATGTAAGAACTTTTTTTTTTAAGTTTGTGACATTTGCACCTGAGTGATGCGCAGCCGTGAGAACTCGCGGGCTGGTTAAACCGTAACTATACAGTGGGATCTCAAAACCAGTGTATTTAAATCTGTTTACGTAGTCAAATTTTGATCCATCATATATAGTGACATTTTATGGACAGCCTTGCCCCCTTTGCAGGTTGGACGCCAATTTATTATTTCTGCCGAGATAACTAAACCTATATATAGGTCCTAACACAAGTCAAGTTAATATTCTTGATGTACAAATTAATATACCCAGTGGTATACACCACTGGGTATATATACCACCTCAGTCAATCTGTTCTCTCGGAATGAAAAATAAAAAAAAATAAAAATGCACTAAATTGGCGGAACCTAACGTTACCGAGGACCAACGAATAGAAAACGGAAGAACCCGTTCATTTTGAGAGCCCCCTAAATTTATAGTACATTATCACTAAGAACTCTTTTATAGTACATCATGTTTTGTCCATTGGGATTTATATGTCGAATTGCGATTCGGGAGGACAGGGTGACCGTGTCTGTTGGGTTTACTAGGTATAGTACACGGTTTACCAGCGCATGTATTAAAATAATAAGGTACTTAGGGCTGAGGACACCACCTTGTGGGGTGTCTAGTTCAGTCTCCAGTGACATATGCTCCTGGAAGAATACAGATGACTATTAGTTGGATAAAGTAACCTCTAATCTGGCAAATAAACCAGCCACCAATATCCATAATGGCGACCTCACTCGTTAGTTAGTCTAGTTCATTTATTATGCACCCCATACCCATCTTGTAGGCGGTAGTGGAAAGGGTTACAGAGGCACATAATGGGGTCAGGGACTGAACCCCACAATTCATTTAGCTAAGCAAGTTACAATTTTGATGAGCTAGTTACAAAATTCAGTATAAGTCGTCACATCAACGATGGGTTGAAGATCGACCACAAGTACAGTTTCTAAATTAAGCAACTGACATATGTGGAGAGCTAATGTCACAATTGATATGTTTATCCTGCACACCGCCCCCCATCCAGTGGGCAGCGGTGGATAGGTTACAATCACTCTTAGTTACTACCTACAGTTAGCAAACTGGGGATATTTGGCTAAAACCAAGTGACCTCACTCGGTGTGCTACGTAGCATTGTCAAGAGGAAGACTTTATTTTAGGAAGGTGGTGTAAGACTTGCCTGTGTGCAGGGTAAATTTCATGTGGATTTATTTTGTTCTTGGTTGGTGTGTGTCACCCATTTGACAACTGTGTGTGAATTTGATGTTATCAGCACTGTATAATTTTGTGATGGTCATGCCATGTTGATTATAGTAGCTGTATTGACATGCAAATAATATTTTTTTTACAGAAATCAAATTGCAGATTTGTAATTAATATTTAATTCCATGTCATTATATTATTATTGTCATATAGTACAGTATTGTGCTTTTATTAGTAAGGGCAAGAAAAACTAATAATGTAGTGTTACCATTTTCATTAATATTGTGAACCGAACAATGTAGTGGTGATCTCTTTAGCATAAAACTAATTTACAGATATAAATATTAATCCAAGGATTGGTTTATTTGTAGAATTGAACTCCGTCCCCCTTCAGGTTGCTTAAGATAAAAGCAGCCTGGATGGGGGCAGAGTGGACGAGATAGTGAGCTACCAGCAGCCTAGGTGGGTGTAACTTGCTGCCAGATCATGTTAATTACTGCTTCTCATTTTAATAGGCATACTTGTACAATTCCTAAACCATACTTTCATACACACTCCCACATACTTTCTATATCTAAATTTATGTATCTCTCTTTCTAGATCTGTATATCTAACTACATCTGTATCTATAACTATCTATAACTATATATCTATATATATACTGTACTGTGTAATACAGTTTTCCTCTAATTGTTATCTACTCACAACTGAGGGTCCCAGGTTTAATTCCCTGTCAGGACAGATGGCTGGACACATTTCCTTTCACCTTATGCACCTGTTCACATAGTGGCTTTGTTTACCTAGTGGTAAATAGGTACCCAGGAGGTAGCTAAACTGTTGTGGATTGCATCTTAGTAAGGTTAGTAGTTTGCCAAGGAGGACCTTGATAAGCCTAAGTACAGACTTCATGACCTTAACAACAGAACACCATATGCTCTAGGACAGCTACTTTTCATTCAACAATATTCATTTATCATTGTGGTGACTTGTGCAATGCTCATGGCCCTGGATTCTTTTATACTGTTCACAGCCATGGTGATTGAAGTCTTACACTGAACACTTGCTGTTCCTCATCTTTAGCAGATATGACAGTCAAATTTTGCTGGGTTCTCCGCCTTATACTGCTGTTGCCTCTAATGACCTTGCAGATGCTGCTGCTAAGGAAGTCGTTTGTGCCGCTCTCATCTCCCTGTAGAAACAAATTCCATATTCGAATTTCTAAACTGTCTTTCAAAACTCAATCTGTTATCATTGGAGAGATAGATGGTTAGTTGTTACAAATAACATATTGCATACTTTTAAATATGACCTATTCCTGTGGCTTTCCTCCTCCTGCCATAAATGGAAATGTGAAACGTCTTAAGACTAGGTTACATATTAGCCACAATTCATGAGCACTTAAATAAAAAACTTGTACCTTACTTTCTGAACTGTATTGCCTTAGGAGTCACACACCTCACAGAACATCTTGATTTCAATTTTGGAGGAGACCGAATGATTGGAGTTTTTGCTTTCTTTCTGAATTAAATGTCCCTCAATTAAATCCTCAGTGAATCTAATACTGTACCTATGATGTGGCAGTTGCCAGATACCAATTGTGTTGTATTCCCAAGACTAAAATATATTATTAATCTTTTCAATAATATATATTATTTTTATAATTTATTATGGGGCTACTTTTTTATGGTCTAATTCAGCTGCAACATTATACCAAGGTCCAGTGTAAATCTGGCACAGAAAAAAAAAAATATGCTGGGACCTCTCTTTACTCAAGGCCCCTAAGCATGTGCTTATTTTGCTTAATGGTTAATACTGGATACTTTTGACATTGCTCATCTTGTGTTTTTATTTTCATTTTGGCATCCAGAATATCCAAGATTTTTTTTATAATATTCTGTGGCACAGATGGTACTAAATAGTGTTCTGGGCTTGGTGCTTTCTTTTGATAATTACAGTACTTGTCTGATCATCATTTTTGCTAAAAAATAGATCCAGCTATTGAAATTATATATGTAGCTCTGCTTCAAAGACATCGGTAGATAATTGGTAACTTACGTGTTTGCTTAAGTCAAAAGTCTGACCATGCATGAGCTTGAAGGTAGTACACACACACATTCTCTTCTCCCTTCAGTCACAATAGTGCAGTCAGTTCAACTAATTGGACTATAGTTCAATTCCCTGGCATGTCAAAAACATTTAGACACGTTTCCATACACCTGATTCATCTGTTAAATTAACAATAAATAGGTACCCAGAGGTTGAACAACTGTTGTAGGTTGCACCCTGGTGGTCGGTTGTTGGCCTTGCGGCACCTCAAACCCTAACATGCTGCCTGTCCTGACATCCCTCAGTAACCTAACAGTTTCATTGAGTCTCTTATCCAAGAGTTGAACTTTAAACTGACTAATCCACTTTTCTTGTCCATAGTGAAAATTAACAAGATAGATGAGGTGCAATTTTTTATCGTGTCTAGCAATCATTATCTTTTTTTTTTTTAGAAGTTCAAATTAATGAACCGATTCGGTAAATTGTGAACCAGTATCATATTAGCTGCATCAAAAGCTGCATTGCAAGAGCCATTGGAGGAGACTAGTTGTAAGATGGAGGTGAGAAACCACCACCATGAGAGTTTTGAAAGGTACAGGTTCAATGTGACTGAAGAAACAAGATGAGGAAGAGAGAAGCTCAAGATAGAAGAGACAATTCCAACAAGAACTAGAGCTAGTGTTATAAGTGAAGAATGAGCAAGAGAAGACTAGGCTTTGAGAATTTGATGAGCAGGCAAAAGCTGGCTTTAGAGCAGGAAAAAGACAAGAAATGAGGAGGCTGACATAAATAGTACTTTAAAAGAGCAACTGTTAACACAAGGTCTGTTGAGTTTTGCTTCCCAGTCTAAGAAGAGGAATATCAGGAAAAAGGATATTCATATCTTTCTATCAGTTTGCTGAATTTTCGTTTCAGCACTTTGAAAAAGTGGCTATCAAGTAGTTGCCTATGGAGTACTGTGCATTGAGGAGAACCAGATAAGGCAAGGTAGGAAGGTATGTGAGATGTGGAGAAGGTGGCTGAGGCACTATCGTGAGACAAACAATTCTGGAGCAGATCATTAGATAGGGAAAGGCACCTGGTGAGAAGTTAATGCCTCAGAGAAAGGAACATTATTCTTGTGTTTAAAGTGCAGGATGGACAGTTCCAGTGCATAGTGAGCAAAGAAAGAGAGAAAACAGGGTGTTCACCACAACTACTAATGAACCAAGCTGGTAGATATAAATGTTAACTTTATATTGTTGGGGTCTCCACAGATAGGGAAAAAGACTTATGCCTCTGCAAGCCAAAGCACCATGGCCAAATTTCCAGCATAGGGAAGAAACATTCCTTGGCAAAATATTTCAATCCCTTTCCCTTCCATCTTAAGGCCAACAGTTTCAGAGGATTCTACTGTCTAATATATTCTTGGCAATATGGAGGGGGGTTAGAACATGTACAGCACTTAGAGGGCAGACAATGAATGTGTCGGCTTGGACAATGGAATGCTCCTGGCCTTCTAAACAACAGTGGTCTTGATGAATTTATCACCATGATTGTCCTGAAGATGCATGTCCACAACTAAATGTGGTGCAGGATAATGACAGTCCACGTTAATAAAGATACTAGGATGGAGTTGCAAAGTGGACAAAAGTACCATCATTATGAATATCCAGGGAGACAGTAATGAAGAGGTGGTCACACTGGATAACTACAATATGTCACTGCTACTGAAATGGCATGGAAGGTATGTGGTTGTCAGGGAGCATCCCTCTGGGTAAGGGAGGAGCAGATCTTCCAGAGGAGTACGACTCATGGGCCTGGTTACCCACCGTGTGAGCGACAATGCATTATGGTAATGATGGCAATAAAAAGTAATATTATTTTTATAGTGAAAAATAAAAAATTATTGTAATGAATTATATACCATTTTTATTTACAGGAGAATAGTGTACAGTACTGGTCAAAAGTATGCACCATCCTGCTCTCGCCCCTCTTGCACAACAAAAAATATGCAAGAAAATTTATAGTAAATAATGTATTAGTCTTTTAATACTTGCTTGGGTGGCCTTTTCTCTTCTTAACAGCCTAGAGACATTAAGGTAGTGAAAATACCAAATTTCTTGTGTGTTCAGGCGAGATGTTTGCCCAGGATTGCCGGATGGCCATCTTGAGCTTGGGTTTAGAGCTCACGTCGTTTCTCCTGCGGTGCACAACCACTTGGGTTGGAAGGTAAAGCGACAGTCACGCATAATGCACGTCAGTTTTTGATTCCCAACCGTCCAAGTCATTGGGCTCCATTCCTTTCCCCATCCCATCCCAAATCCTGATCCCTTCTAAGTACTATATAATTGTAATGGTGTAGTGCTTTCCCTTGATAATTCCCTTCCCCTGCAGATCCTCCTTTACTATGTGCCAGAGGGTTTCATTGGAGTCGAGATCTGGGCTGTTACCTAGCTCATACTTGATGAAGGGAACATTACAATCAAGCCACTTGGTTTTCTTATGGCGAGTTTTTTCTTAGGTAGGGGTTTCAGCAAGCTTGTTATTCTTGAAAGTGCTTCCCAAAAACCTTGAAGTGAATCAAGCATACCTGCAGAGTTTTGAGAGTTATACATCCCAAGCCCAGCACAAGCTGTTTACCTGGAGCAGCTTTGTGAATATCTGTCAGATTCCTTCAAGCTCACAAACGTCGGTGTGTTTCAGTAGGATGGTGCTCCTGCTCATATCACCAAATCTGACACCAAGTGGTTTGATGACTGCATGGTACCCTTCATAATGATCTCAACCCAATCGAAAACCTCTGGCACACAGTAAAGGAGGATCTTCAGGGAAAAGATGCGAGCTCTAAACTCAAGCTCAAAATGGCCATCCGTCAGTCCTGGGCAAACATCTCGCCTGAACACAAATTTAGCACTTTCACTACCTCAACATCTCAATTATATATACATTATTTAGTATAAATTTTCTTTGATATTTTTATACAATAAGAATTCACCTTAAAATTATCACCTGAATTTTTTTTTAACTCATTTTGCAGTTCATAAAATGTTTGCAAAAAACTTGACCTACAATTTGTACGTCCTGGGTTGGTGCCTTTTGATAACTACCAGTACTTACAGTTTGCAATCTGAATAATACTCTACAGCTTAATTGGCTGTTTCCTTTTATAATAAACTTCCTAATATTGTATTGTCTCTGTTTCTTTAACCCACAAATGTCAACCTGTTAAGAAGCAGGTGGTGTGATGCTGCATACTGTAACATCCAATTTCAAAATTCACAAAATAAATATATTATGCATGCTTTGTTTTCCTCGTACCATATGATAAAAGCAATCAGATAATGTCACAATAACGTAGCTGAAGACAAGATGTCCAAACCACACATCAGAAAATGAAGAAATGATGACATTTTGGACCATTATCGGGGCGTGTAATATACAACTTGGTAATGGTCCAGGACAGACCGAAATGTTGTTTCTTCGTTTTCTGATGTGTGGTTTGGACATCAAACATTTTAGGTTCATAATTATAAACAAAGAAATCATTAGTCACATAAAGGTTAAAAAAAAAAAAAAATACATTAAGCAGTCTGCTGTCATATTATATAATAAAAAAAAAAGTTACAGTATATGCAAATATCCCTGTGCAAAAGTATTGATATACTGTACTGCACTGCATGGTAGAAAAAAATACAAAACACCATTATGTACATTTCCTTATCTGGTTCCTTACAATAATTGTAGTAAACACTAACTCTACATTAAATATGTGAAAATAACGCTTTGGCGAGTCCTAGACGATTATCAAGTCCGAGAGTGTAAGGAACATTTTAACAGGTGACACTTCATATAGGTGAGAAAGCAGACATGTTAAATCTATCCCAGACTTAAAAAATTTAAACTGAGTAATCAAGGTAGAACATGTGTGTTGACTAGAGTTTCCCAAACACAAAATGGACAGCTCTCTACTGGAGTTTAATGATTTACTGCATGTGGAATACAGTACAATATAGAACTAAAATGTTATATTAAATGATTACGAAACATCCAAAAAATAGCCTTCTAAAACACATTAATTAGTGTTAACAAAAAATAGATTTTGGGAGGAGAGAATTCTGCGAGTATTTTCCCAATTTTTTTTAAACTAGAACTTAAACAAGGTGTTGATATATGACTGCTGTTTTATAGCCAGAACAACAAATCAAAACAGCTGACCAGGTGTCAACAATATGACAGGCTGGCATGCACTTCTATTTAACATTTTTATTGTACAGTACTGTATTAAGAGTTTATAGTTATTTGTTATTAATATACTGAATTTGTTAGAAGTTAGTTTATTGTAACTATTTGCTATTACTGTATTTTGAATTTGGAAGTAATCTCTATGTACTGTATTACATTTACAAAATGCAGAACACAACCATTCATCCACACTTGTGCCCACCCACTTGCTATTTATTGTAAGATATATATCCCTTTTCAAGTTTAAGTTCGACATGTTTAATTGTATTCTAACATTTTGACTGTAAAATACAATGTCGGCTGGCTAATTGCTACTGAACCTTGCAGTACAGAGATGACAAATCCAACGCAGGTGACCTGACATTATTATACTTAAGATATTATATCTTTGAATTTGATTTAATAGCTATCTTTCTTAAATTTAAATGGCTACCAATAATTTGACTGTGTAAACACTGTACAGTATACCATAAGATAAACTATGCTTGCTTATCTGTACTACCTGTACTGTATATGGGAAGGAGCCCTCACCGGATAAGCCAGACATTCAGAGAAGTTCAAAAATTAAAATACTGTACATATTTGCAATATTCGCAAGTTATACAACGAATATAATTAAAATTTTAACACTATAAATAAAAAATTATTATTTAAACTTGAACGTACCTTGTTGTAGTTCATCATCTTGTTTGATACTGTAGATCTTGAAATGTGTAGTTCTTGAAAATTTATGCAACCCAATCTCTGTCCAGATTTCTGTCAGAATATGGTGAAGTTTTGCCAGTAAATTATCCAGAGGCAATTTTGGCCGGATATCCAAATATCTAGTTAAGCGGACTTTGCATTACAGTATTACAATTGAGAAACCCCTTAATATTTGGCAAAACAAAAAGGCAAATGTTAGTTAAACTCATAAATGAGTTTGGCACAAATTACTGAATTTTTGAGGTTACACTATACAGTATAATATTTTCTTGTAAACAGTTAATTTTTAATACAGTACTGTACTAGTATTTCTACAAAAGTCTGTTCAGTGGGACAATTTGACAACATCAAGGTGACAGGGACATTTGGTCTTCACTGCAAGGGGTAAGCCAAAAAGTTTAAATTATATTTGCATACATTTACTGGTGTCTACATGTTAAATTTAATTACAGTATCGTCAAGAAAAACAGCAGAACCAATCCAGGGTCAGTAATAATGGAAACTTCAATACACTAACCAAACTCTACTCAAAAATTGTTAAATTTATTAAATACTCAACAACATTTGTAGTTATAAAAATCCCCTAATTGGTGAGGTATGTTTAGTATACTATATTCATCTAATTTAAATTAAGGGTTAATTTAATCTATAGAAGAATAATTATGTTTTAAATCTTAATTATCAGGAAGAACTTTGTAAGGGTTTAAGATTCCATTGGGATCCATCAATGTTTTCATCTGCTTCATTAATGTTATAGCACCAGATGACTTGGAATAGTGAATATAGTTCCGCTTTTTGAAGCCAACACCGTGTTCTGCACTTATGCTGCCTTTCACTTTTGCTGTCCACTCGTATATTACAGGCTCAATGCGATTCAAGATATCCTGCAAGGAAACGTGTGAATCAATTTTCATTTAATCTTTAAATCTATGAATGCCTTACATAGTTATGGTCACTACCTCTTGCATAACAGGGTCATGTGGTAACGTTGGTTTTGTTCTCGTCTCACAATTGGGGATTCCTGGACAGAACATAAATGGTTGGACATACATTTCATTTTAACTAATGCCTCTGTTCATCTAGCACTAAATGTCCAACCCATCCTCTCGAATAATACATAGCATTTTGACTTGTATTTTGGCCATTGGGGATTTATGATATACTGTACTTTAAACCATAGTGGCTTGCAAGACTGATGGGGCTGTCCTGTTTTCTGTTCATGGGGCCTTGAACAGGCAATTTAGTGTATCTTTTTGTGATGTGACAAGTCAAGAGGACTGGGGTGAAATATATAAATAGATGTTGGCCAACTGTTGTGGGGTTGCATCCTGGAGAAGCTCGGTAGTTTGACCTTGGAAGGGGGGGGGGGAGGGGTTAAGACAAGCCTAAAGTATATACTGTACATACACAGGCTTCCTGTCCCAGACACCAGGTATTATTAAATTATAATAACTTGATTGTGCCAAGACATGGGTGACTAAAATACTCAAACATCATGGATTTTTCAATTAAGAGGTAAAGCATATGCATTGATAAAATCTTCAAAACGAGAGAAAACAAACCTTCTGAAACTCGTTGCTAGTGATATTTAAATGAAGGTTTCCATCTCCAATGTGGCCATAGCCACAGCAGCGAATGACACTAGAGCCCAAGTGTTCTTTCATGTCCTCTACCATCTTGTAGAAATGAGGTAATGGCAGTGAAATATCATATCTGTAGAGGTGTTAAGAGCATTAATTTCACATACCTGCATTAACAACTTATATATTAACTAATGCAAGCTCACCTGGTTTTGGCATAAACTTCATAGTGCAATTGCCAAGGACATACAGTATTTTTTATGTTTTATAAATGTTCAGGTAAAGTCAATGTCAAAATGTTTCCAAACTCAACCATTTACATTTAAAAATCAAAGTGATGAAAAACAAAAAAAAACAAAAAATTAAAATATAGCCGAATTAAAAAAATAGCACAACTCTCAGAGTGCCTTAAGGTGCTTTGCACAGTACAGTGGTTAAGCACCAGCCTTGCATACAAAACAAGGATTACCACACTTTAAAATAATCACATACACAATATAGCATTCACATTATCTCTTAAATATATGAACAGTGTGAAGTTTTTTCCCTGCTACCTACTCTCAGCATGCAATTATCAGCAGCCAGGCCAGGCAACATGCACCCCTTTCTATTTCCTAAACCCATGCAAAGATCTAAAATTTCAAGTCATATCTCGCAGCCAAAGTGTAGATAAATATTTATTGTTGTTTGAAAGATATTTTGTATCAAAGAATTGACACTAACAATAAATAGTTAAATCATCAAAATACATTCAAGGAAAAAAAATAGAGAATGGAAAAAAAAGAGAGGAAATAATACTATTAATAGTAGTAATAAACAAATTAGCATTCAGAGTGGTAGCATTCCATATTATTCAGGGCAAAAAGACACAACCCAATCTTACCTAAAATATCAAAGGGAAAGGAAATCTTTAATCAAATACAACCTCTGAAGCTGAAAGAATGTAATTATAAAGAGCTCCATGGTAAAAAAAAAATGGTTGCTTGAATATAGGGGATAACCGGAAGGCAAGGGTGAGAGAGACAACACATTACAGAAAGTGATGAAATGCTTTACACACCAAAAGAATGATTTAGGTGCCTGCAACTCTTATATACAGCCAAACTAGCCCTTGTGGCATAGCCACACAATTGAATATGACCCTGCACACTAGAACTTTGGTCTTAAACTAAATTTACCAGAATTTACCCGAGGGCCACTAACACTAGTGGCCGCGACGAGGACAGGAAGGTCCCATCAAAAGGTCCCTCCATTTCCAATGAACGTGTATAAATTCACAAGTTATAAATTTGCTCTGATGGAAGGCTGATGGTACGTCTCCAAACCTAATACCCCTCAACTTACTCAGCACTCACTCACAGCTCATGCTCACATTCTACTGGAACAGTATGCAAGCACTGCAAGTGTATCAAATCTGCCTCAAAATATACATCATCTTGCTAGTACTTATCTTAATAGGGGTTTTAATATTGAAATTGTCTGTAGTGAAATGGGTCCAGGTGGTGTGTGTATGACATCACTCAATTTTAACTTTAAAGTGCACTCAAGAAAGGCAGAGCAACTTTTGGAGACAAGGACCTAACATACAATGCCAGGTCTCATAATCCCTATACCTGAGCCAAACTTGAATACGTTTAGGCCAATATCTTTAACTTCCTTCATGTGCAAGGTCCTTGCGAGGCTTGTTCTCAGTAGGCTAATAATGCAAATCAAAGGTCAACTCACTTCTACCTTGCATGGCTTTCTCCCTGGGAGATGTACACAATCTTTCTTTGCCGAGTACTTCAGACAGGCAGGAAGCAAACACTCGTGTAGCCTGTCTATCTTCAAGCTGCTTTTGACACAGCTAATGGGACACAGTATCCTGGAATAACTGACCTCTTTTAAATCTTGGGGAAGATTTGTTGAAATGGATTAGGGGGTATTTAAATAACAGAACAGCAGCAGTCAAGGTTCTAAGAGTACCTATAATGCCCCCTTTGGATTGGGCACTCCTCAGTCCTACGCTTTTCAATGTGCTGATGCAATGCCTGATAGCCGAAGTACAGTACCTACATAAGTCGATGAGACTGTCATCTGCATAGCAGATGACATCTGTGTTATTGCAAACAGTGGTAACCGGCTGCAGACTCTCCTTCATATACTTTCAAATAAATGCACTGGATGTGGGCCTATCTCCACAGGGAAAATTAGAACCCTATGCTCCCCCTCCCCAATTTTGTTTTTAAAGCCAATGATCAGTGCATCAAAAACTGCGGGCAATTAAAATACCTTGGTATAAATATTAAGAGTGATATTTTAAGCGAACTTAGGTCCCTAGTCGACTACCATGCCCTGCATCTTATTAATCTCCCCAGCACTAAGCTGAAAGCTTTAGAGAAAATTCAAACTGAAATTATGAGGATAATTCTTGAAGCCACCAGATGCACAAGAATAATCAACATGAGGGAGGAGCTGAAACTCTCAACCATATGTGAAAGAATTGAGCAGTTCAATACCACCTTCTGTGTAAGGGTCATGAGAGATCCACCATCACCCACACTCCTTAAGAAACTGATTGGTGATGTTTGTACACGTGAAAGTGTTGCGAACACACCAATGGGCAACCTATATGCAAATTGGTTGATTAGAAGTGTTGCCAAGCTCATTAACTTATTATATGCAATGTGCTAATTAACCATATTCTATTATATCTGTACCCTGAAATACAAGTGTCTTACACATCCATCAGCAAAACCCAGCACTCCTCAAAGCAACAACAGTTGAAACTATTGATTTCTTTGTAAACAACTTACGGCCTCACGAGCACTATGCTTACGCTGATGGATCTGTTCAAATGTCAACAGGTCACACTGCAGCAGCCTGTAGAATATACAAAGACAACACATGTACACAGACCATTAAGTGTGAGACAGAATAACTGATTTGGCTCCACACATACAGAATTAACTGCACTACAGCTTGCCCCTAATGCACTGAAAAAAGAGTGAAAGTAATTTTATGAGCTTGAAAATCAGCTCATCAAGCACTGAAAACCCAACATGCAAAATAGATACTACGAATGGTGTAATATCCATTATAAACATCATTAATACACAAAGCAAGATTTTGTCTCATTTGTTTGAATACTATCTCACATAGGTGCTGTCCAGCATGATGACAGACAAGGCAGCTAAAACTGCATGTGATAAGCCTGAAATTTAGATAGATATGTGCACCCCAATCTGTTATAAAAGCTGCAGTATTTCAGGAAATATGGGATGACAGAAGAGAGTGTCAGACACTGACACTCCAATGGCCAATGATTTCAAACCAAATGGTACGAGGAACTTTGAACTCTGTAATTACTTCATACACTTATGAATATTGGAAGATATTCTTGTGCTCTACCCAGATTTTGCTAGTGTAGGCTAATATGTTCTCCCCCGATTCCATGTATGACTAATCCTGAGAGATGGGGATATTAGATGAACTTACAGAAAGTTTTGATTTACACTTTGTAATTCTTCATATAGTATAGGGTAGCAGACCATTGCTGTGTCTACCCAAGCATGTTGAAAAAAAAAAAAGCATTGAACGTAATAAAACGCCAATTTTTGGGCGAGCCCTGGAGGCTCCCTCCAGGACTGACATTCTAATATGTTAAACATTATAAAGGAAAATACAAAGACATGAGTGACATGATTGTAAGAAAACAGCTTAAGGTTCATCTCATGCCAGTATTGACAAGCTGAACTTGTTACCCATTTTTTTTATATGCATATATTTCTCAGAGTTCAACTGGTAAATATTCTTCATAAGGTAATAAGGCTCATTGAGATGCCAGAAGAATGAAGCTCAATAGTGATTTTTTTTTATATGTTTATGTGGATTTACCCGTCATGTTGCACACACAATACCTATACAGTACCTGCATTTGGAATGAATCAGTTCTGCCTCATACAATATGTTGTAGAAAAAAATCCACTGCATTAGCACACCATCACTACTACCAAGACAAAACACATGCATTCAAACATGTATGAAGCACTAAAAATCTATCCCAAGTCCCAAGCTAAAGCATGCACTACATACATTGCAACTGACTTGTATGTATAGCCATCAACTATGAGTGCTTCTGCAATTCTCTCTCTAATGCTCCAGATATGCTGCATTCGAGAGGGTTCTGTAGCTGTTGTGCCATCGCTAACAATTCCAGATTCTAATGCCTCCTCCAGGAAGATATTTAATTTCTCCTCATCATGAGTACTATTAGATCCTGAAAGTAAGGAATTACCAAATGTTGAAACTGTCTGTATATTTAACTTGTGAGCTTGGAAATAGGTATCTATCTACCTACCTACCTGTTAGTTCTAGGAACCTGCGGCCTGGTTTATAACCAGGCCGCAGGAATACACTGAAGCACATTCTGAAAATGTGCTAACCATAGTCGTGTATGGAATCAGATGGGGAAGCCATAACAACATGGCTGAAAACACTAAACAACGAACTCTACAGGGATGAGGGGGACACCAGCCACCTGAACTGCCTCACTTAACACAAGTTGAGAATGAGGGAATGGACTTTCTTCCAAATTATTTACTTCAAAACAGATACAGATAGATTATATTTATTTCACATAATTACTTCACATAATTATTAACAGGGTATGGCAATATAGATTAACCAAAAACACCAACAATAGTTATAATAAATTATGTTGCATAATCAATTATGAGAATAGTGCATTTACTATAATAAAAAGCAAATATAACAGTGTTATAAACATTACACATTATCTCATTACTTTAGGCAAACAAACTAACCTGATGTCTCTATTAGCATATAAAAGGGATGTACACCAATTGGTGCTTTCAGCTTCAAGTTTTTCTCCACACATTCGATAGAACTCCAGTCAATGAATTCACAAGAGCTTAGGATCTCCCCTAGTTTGTTCTTTGCATCTTTGTAGGTTTTAAGAACATCATCAAAAGTCTGAAGGCCCAAAAATGCTAGGTTCACTGACTGTGGTCTTGGAGGGCAATTGATAGCAACCTGAAAATACAGATTTACAAATATACAAGCTCAATGCTGAAAAATATATTGTGCCTAGAAAGCATATACATGTAACAAACACGTCCCAACAGGAGTTTTCCATTACGTTTCTTGTATCTACACTGCTGACATTCTCCTAAACGCTATGTACACATAGGCAACTAGAGGAAAACGTGTTACTTCCTCTACCTTCTCCATCTTCCTCCCATAAAAAATGGTTCGTGTAGCCTTTAGTGCAATATGAAAGCAAACCAAGATGGGAATCTATTCAAAAGATACCCAAAAGTTCGTGTAAAGAAATAAGCCAAGGAAATTTTTAACTTCATTAAAAAAAAAAAAAAAAAAAAAAAAAATCAAACTTAGTATTTTGCAGATACAGTACCAGGTACCTGCAGTACCGAAACAAAATATTACCAGCAACTAATAATCATATTTTTATCTTTGTATTTAGAGAGTATGTTCTAACAACTTGTAACATTAACTCAATAAAATTTTCTGAGAGTCTACTTAATTAAAATATCCAAATTTTATTTTTAAATCTAAGAATAACTTGCTAGTCATAATAAAGCAAACATGGAACAAAGAACACCAGTAATGACAATACTGCATTAAGCAAATTGACAGCAGTCACTATGAATACTGGACTAGTTCAATCAGTAAGAAACTAGTAAAGACAAGTGTATAGAGTTAAGTAAAGCACAGGCAGCCACCTGGTGGCAGCCAGGGTAATGGCCAAGCAGGCCAACTAGTGGTTAACTAGCGTGCTCCTTGATAGCCTCTGTGATGCCAAGGAGAGCTTGGAAGGAACTCTAGTTCATTTGATTCTAGTGGACATTCCCCATCTGGATAGTATCCTCCAGTGCTCCTAATTACCATTAAGACCCAGCTAACACCCCTTAAAACTTTCATGTTGTGTTGGTACCAAACTGTTGCTCTGCATAACTGCATGTTACAGTACCTACCGAGACAGTATTCCTTTAGTATGTAACCAAGCCAGATACAGTAGCCCAGTAATACTTCCAATGTGGACATTAACAAAAACACAGATAGCCTATATAAGATTGGAGAGGAGGCAGGAATAAATGAGAGGCCTAGAGCAACAAATCTAAAGCAATCCCTGCTCACTAAGGTGAATTTAAAAATTATCATAGGCAAGATAGATTCCAGCATAAACAAGGAAGTCACAATAATGTGACATATCTGAGAAAATCTTTGGAGCAATATGGGGATCAAACCAGCACTGTGGGTAACCCCAGGTTAAGGCATGCATCTGGGTTACCTAGGATGGGGATTGCACCAGCGGTCCCTGTCCTGCTGCAAAGATTTTCTCAATATGCCAGCATACCGTGAATGAATTATATATATGGCTAATTACTTAATATACCAGGAAAATGTTTACTATTTTCCTAATGATGCACTTTAGTTATACAGTAGAGCACTAATACTAATACCTTTGTTATTAATCCTAGTGTTCCTTCAGAGCCTATGAAGAGATGCTTGAGATCATAGCCTGTATTGTCCTTTTTCATTGTTGACAAACAATTCACAATTTCACCTGATGCCAAAACTGCCTCAACACCCAAGACAGATCCATGAAGGTTCCCATAACGGAGTAGACGCAACCCACCTAGAAATGGCAAGCTGCATTTTATTAGGATAACGAGTAATAATTCTCGGCATAAAAGCAGTTTAAACTTGCTAAGGATTTCAAGACCAAATAATTAGTAATTAACAGAAGTGTGTTATGAGAAAGTATTGAATGTAGTAAATTATCACATGATATACATGATAGTACTCAGAGTTTTGTTACAAAGTTATTCTGAAATCTTTTGAGGCTGCTGTATTAATATGAGAAAAGACAACTATATACATTATGTATTGACTGCAGCTGAACGAAGAAGGTATCCCCAGTCTCCATTCCAGACATGCCTCATAATACCAATTAAATACTCTTTAAAAATACTGTAATAATAATGACCTTCCTATATAAATATTATAAAATATGAACACATCAAGAGGAAGAGAGAACAAGTGTAGGATATTTTACCTGCATTAGTGGAAACATTTCCACCAATATGACAGCTGCCTTTCGCTCCAAGATCCAACGGTACCATCAGGCCAAACTCGGACACATGTCGATCAAGAGCTTCTAACACACAGCCACTCTGACATGTAACCACTCCAGACCATGTATCTACATTTTCAACTTGATTCATAAGGGTAGTTGAAATAATGATTTCATCAAATACTGGAACACTTCCTCCAACCAGACCTGTATTTCCACCTAAAGGATAAATTACATGCAATTTATTACTTTTGCTTTTAAACAACTGAAGTACTTATGGATTAGCTACCTACAGTTGAGAACAGAAAGCCTGTTAAGTTTATTGAGAGCTTCCTTTATTTGAGGTGTTTCTCTCAACCTTTGTACCCTTGAAATAATTCCAAATCTCACTTTATCTAAACACATGGATATCATTGTCAACTGAATGGAGAAGATTTGTCTTTGCTCTTGATACTGGTTAAATAAGAAAAATTAAATAAAAAATTTGCATATGATTTGAATTAGTCTATCACACTCTTGCAGAACCCTTCGTTACCTTGGGGTTCTGCAAAGTACAGGTTGAGAAATGCTGCCCTACACCAACTATTGACCTTGTCGAAGATGCAATTCAACAGTTCTTTAACTCTTGGAACCTATGAACTGCTAGGTGAACAGAACAATGTGAACTTTTCACATTGGGTGAAAAGAACCAGTGCCCAAATGCTTCTGTTCTGTAGCAGGAATTGAACTCAGGACTTTAACTCAATTAAATTCAACTATGACCTGACTGTGCTGATCACTGCAAAATATGACCCTTTACCAATTACAGTAGTCATATCCATCTTGCTACAAACACTGATATATTTTAAATACAATTTTGTTTACATCATTACTGAAAAATTAACAGAAATCATAGCCATGCTAATTTCCTAGTACTCCGAGTTATGAAAAGATTTCCCACTTTGGATGTGAACCAATTTTACACACTTTGGTACTAAGGACATTGGTTTGATCTAGATATTACACACGTTTGAAAGTTTGAGGACCCTCCCAAACTTTCAAATACTGTATTCTTTCCATAGCAAATTTTTTCTGAATTTTTCAGGTTCCCCCTACATTGAGGTTTAATTTTTGTGTAAATCCTTCCAGTATGTAGATAATGCAGTTCTTTTGGCAAGAAATAATAGATAGTATATTCTAAATATATTAGCTGAAAGTTTAATTGATATGTGAGTGAGGACTTCTAAAAAGTAATAAAGACAAAGGCAAATTTAGCAGAGAGAAGAAAATTGTGAGGAAATCCATTGGGGTTGTGAGGAGACGTGACCAAGGCATTGCCACCCGCTGCACCACTACTGACTTTATAAGTTTTACAACTGGATTTCTACCAAAATCACAAAGTCTGGAGGCCCCTCCTGAAGCCAGTCAAAGTTTTACACAAGACCCCCAAGCACTCGGGTGAAGGGTAAAGTAGTTTTCAACCCTGTATGCCCCACCTTCAGATACACTGAAAAAATCACAAACGTAATATTCTTCAACGAGAAAATCCACTGGGGCATTTTCACCCCAATGGATTTTCTCACTATGTACAGTACCGGTATATCACAGTGCGATTTTCTGCGCGTAGAAGAAAATTGTTCCGTGTGTGAAATAAAGGTAAATAAAGTAGTCCTAGAAATGATCAATCAGTTTAAATACTGTACCTGGTGATCTGCAACTGACTAGGGAGGAATGTGCACAAGAGAAGCTGAACCTCGAGCAAGTCAGGGGAGAAAGTGACTTGTGTAAAAAAAATCCTGATTAGGAATAATATGACTGGAAAAGATGCATGAAGGAGTGTTAATGTTTACCCATATATATCTTACATAATATTTGTGTATATATTTTAAAGCCACTATTTATGCTCAACATTTTGGACATTTTGGGCATCTTGTACTGTATATAAACGGTTAAGAAACAAGACTTAACTAGGACTGGTTAGACTGGGCCGCAGGGGACAGTAATCCTCAACAGCACCTCAAGGTAAAGAAAATTCAAGATAACAATGAATGAGACCAAGTCATTGAGATTTGTATTAATTTTGTACAATCAAAGAGTGTTATACTGTACTGTACTGTACTGTAAAATTTACAACAGAGGAATACTAAAACTTTTGGGAAATAGCTCTTCAAACAACATACCCTGAGGGCAGACTGCTAGTTTACGCTTGTTGCAGTAAGCCAAAATAGCCGAGACTTCCTCAGTTGTTTTGGGCTTGAGAAGGGCTGATGATGTACCACGAACCATCCCCAACCAGTCAGTATTGTGGCCTTCAAGCTCTGTCTCATCGGTTATGACACGATGGGGATCAAGGAGATCAGTGAAAAAGTTCATGTCATCTCCATTTATGTGGCTGAACTGACCTCTCTTTACCTGATACCTTCAGAAACATAAATTTAGGCTTTTCACATTTTCTTACACAATTTGTGGTTTTTAGATACAAAAGATTCCTTATGTAGAAATTTGATAAAGGTGTACCTAAGGTTTGTATAAAAGCATGGCTATTGTCACCCTCAAAACCTGCGATGTAACTGTTGTGCCATCCTGTATATCCTATAAATATTATCGATATTATTTGAAGCGGTTGAACAGAGCACCAAGTGCTGATAATGATAAACAAATTAAGTCGAGAACTAAAATGATGCATATAGTAGATAATATTTAGTAGCAGCTTAATCAGATATAATAGATACACAATGTTAGTGCTTTTACAAGAAAAAAAAGTAAGTTGTCCTGGATTTGTTGGAAGTAAATCACCTTACCTGAACCAACATTATATCTTTATATTGTGAATGTATTTTAATATATACCTGTACTTGTTCTTCTGTTACATTCTTATAACTAAAGAAGAACATCTTGACCCGCTGAAGGCAATTGGAATTCCCAAGAATAATTAATGGACAATATCAAGGTGGTGAAGATATGGTGAGGGGACATGATCGAGTAAGTGATAATTTATATCTAGAAGTATCAATTTAGTCATCTGGGAAGCAATGCTAATTTTCCCTCGATTCTGTTATATGCTGTTTCAGCATTTGATGGCTTCAGATTCTATGCACTACTTTCTAATGTTTTTAGCCTTAGATGATGAACTTGGCGTTCATAAAGTGCATGACATTTTGGTTCTGGTTCATGTGTGTAACTCTAGTGTTGTTGGTGTTAACTGCATGCTAGTCATACTAATACCATGTACAGTATCAGTGACACTTCACTAATAGTCACATCCATGATCCTGGATATATCACTAACATGTTTTTGTCACAGCTACTACACATTATATCATAATTTCATTCTTCTTGTTCTGCTTATGGCAAGGATGTTGATTATAGTGGATGTTTTGTGCTGTCCTTATAATGGTCTTACCGCAGGTGTTAGCAATGTCTGCTGCCTATTCTAGTGGAAGAATAAGACACTAACTTTGATTCAATTTTGTTGGTGATGATAATAAATACAAGTATCAAATATAATATTTATTGCTCTCTTTCTGCATTCACTAATGAAGTATGTAGGTTATTTAAGGATTTACTAAAAAATACTCAATTTATTAGCATTTATCTTCAAGTTCCTGCTGGCTACAAATTCTAAATGCCTTATAAATAATCATAACACCATGCCTTACTTCATCGTATTATCATGGCAAGAGTAAACGTGAAAGTTGTTTTTGTAAGCAGACTTCCAATCGACTTTGAACCTGAGCATGTCATTACCCTTCATTATTACTATGCTTAGGAAAGTGCTAGCTCATTCTATCCCTCATCTTTTGTTCTTTCTTCACCTAGCAGTAAATAAGAACCTGGGAGTTAGGCAATTGTTGTGGATAGCTGCTAGTGGAAGGCTAGTTGTTGGCCTAGTTAAACCTTGATAAGCTCTATGCTTCCTGTCTATGATAATGGGAACCAATTACTGCAGTGCATTGCCTTCTAATAATGCATAAATTAGGAGCAGGGGCCATTCTCCTACACCATCTCATGCATTGTGAAATAACTACTAGTTTGCTTATGATGTCTTGATCATTACATCAGGTTGTTATGAAAGAGAGATTACTCTATCTTTCCAAGACACACTTATAATGAAAGATGACAAGGTGTACAAGATGTTCAAACATTATAAAATGCCTACATATAAAAATTACATCATTCACCATTATTCTCACCATGATAAGAAGACAAAGCAAAGGCATAATAATTTAATTATTTCTCAGGTACTGTATTTACTGTACTTGTTCCAGGTAGTTCCTTGAAAATGAATGCAATACAGGACCAATTCCTTCATAAACCATAAATACCATACATATTTCATCAAGGAATGCAGAAATCGAGTTATTAATATCATCAACAGCGCTAACATCTGCCAGCAATAAAACTAATACTGTACTGTATGTGGGTTGTGTACAAAACATTCAATAAAATTAATACCATTGGCAGAAGCAGATTTACACTATGTAGTAGAGTCTGTATACCATTTAGTAGTTGTGACAAGTACTTTTACTGTAGTTAAAACCAAAAACATGTATATAGGGATTTACTAATAAATATATAATGAGCATTACTTGTCTTACAGAGAAACTGCAAAAATACCTTAAGAACTTTTATAAACACTAAATTCATCACTGAAGAAATCATTAGAAAACAGTTTATAGAATTTGTAACTATCAAATGTGAAAATCCCACATTTTTACCACACTGGCTAAAAACTTTCAAAATGTACATTTTAACTTTATTAAACTCCTTGTCTTACAAACTTATCCAATCAGACATCACCCCTCCTATTTCCCCATTTTGAGCCATTATGCTCTAGCCCATTGTATCTCATATGTGAGAGCCATTATAGATGAAAGATTATATACTGTACAAATCAAATTTATTATCAACTTATTGAGAGTTTTGGTAAAATATCTGCATTTTCTGAATTGAATAACTGCAGATCATATCCTTAATTAACAGAAGCATTTTACCTTTTGGATGTTAGTTCACATCTTGGGTAGAAAGCAACAGGAAAAGTGTGTATATGATGTTTACTACGACCAGGATGTTGACTTCGACCAGAAAATTTTAAGATAAATGTGGAGGAAACTCTTGCCGAATGTTGCATGCATAGTGTCCTTAGCCACATGGTTCTGGCTACCATCATCATCTGTAAAGGAGTAAGGACATTTATTTCCTCATGTCTTCAATGTCCTTATAGGAAGACAGTGAATTACCATACTAATCTTACTTCTATAACTTCAACTTTTAATCACTACTATTACGGGTATCTTATATCATGGTTGTTATATTAAACACATTTTACTACATTATACCTACAAATAATCCTCAAATTATGCCACAATGTACCTGTTGATAATCCTCAAATTTTACTATAAGGCTTAGGGTAAGATTATCTGCATTTAATTGGTCACTGGTATATGGTCATTGGTGCGTATAAAACATTGTTACAGTGAAAGTGGATAAAATGAAAAAAAATACATCTAGAAATTCTGCAACATAATCCAATACCATACTGAAACGTGAAAGATAACGTTGTCCGAGGTGTATACACAATGTTTTTTTTAACTTTAAAATCACTTTTAAATACACGAATGGTGAAATACATTAATAATTCACAACCTTTGCGAGGCTAAAATTTGTATATCTAATATATTCAAAGATTTAATTAAGGGGGGATGAGTGCTGTCTGGGGCCAGAGTTTGTTATTGTCCTAACAAATTTGTATTCAGTAATTTGAGGACATAGATGATTTTTTTGAGTAGTAGAACTCCAAGCACAGATACCATAACCGAGAAGGATAAGATCTGATCACATAAGATCTGATTTTAGAAAGATTGCCAACTCATTTAGAAACTTTTTTTTTTTGCAATATTTGGAAAGTGGCCCTGGAAATTCAGCTTGTTATCTGCATGACAATATCTGCACGTGTGTTCTGGTCAGAATGTTCTCACGACACTGATATATTACATCAGAGAATACCTTTTATTTCGACCTGATCTCGGCCCAGAAGATCCACACCCCAGACAACTACTACGGACCTTTCCCTCGCCTCAAACAACTCTAAGCAAGTAATCGTGCACTCAAGGTATAAGCCTGTCACGGCCAGTGTCCATGACACTGAATAACCGAGTGAGGATTAATGGTAATGATGAGCTGACAAGGTCACCTGCGCCGCCACGATAAACACGCCTCCACCAAGGTCACTGTGTCCGGATGGCTTCCCGAGACTTCGGCCGCGCCTTTATAACGTTGTATTCAATATTTCCCATAACTTTCATTAGACGTGGTTGTATTATAATTAATTTTATTTGCCCATTATCTATGTGACTGTATGGATGATTAAATATTTAGTTTAAATTCAAGGTAAAACCATTGGTTGGTATCTTGGTATCAGAGTTCAGAAGATGGGATGCAATAGTATTATCACATTGCTATCAGTGTAGCTTCTCTGAGCTCCTGAAGACATTCCTCCACTCGAAGTTTAAACATTTTAGAGCATCTCTACAAAAAGCTTATATAATTTATGCCAAGATTAGACCTTAAAAAAAGGTAAATTAAGTCCCTTTCCCTCCTCTCCCAACACTAATCTTAAGCAGTACAATTTTCTAATGTTATATATCATCACATAGTAAATAATTATTATCAACAGAATTTTTAATATAGTGGTAAATGAATGAATGAAAGAGTAGGAAAGCAACATGTCAATATTTAAGAAAGGTGTTCATATTTGTTTACGGTGAGGTGGATGGAGAGGAGGATGGGAGGCGGCCGCCGCGACCACCACTCCCGCTCACTACTCCACCAACAACAACTACTACTACTACAGTAATCGAGAGGACATAATAGTCACCTCAGTCTCGTATATAAGAGGAATGGCTGAGCCGGGAGCTGGGACGCTCACGTGTCTCAGGATCGTGGAAGCATTCTAGTCAGTTGTGGCCAGTCGGGATAGTCTAGTCATGTAGGAGCTGCTTCCCTCCTTCCATGTACCCACGCAAGCTCTCCATTGTCCTTCATATGCATAATAAGGCGAGTGGTGGCTGTGTGTACGTTTTACGGGCTATTCCTGCCCGTGCCACCTCTTGGGTGGCTTAATCTTCATCAATGTGTATGTTAGGTAGACTAAATTTCCCCTGTTCCATCACCCTTCTCTTACAGCAAGTGGCTTGGACGGAATTTATGTTGCCTGATCTGGCACTGTGGCAAGCATGAGGATCCCGGGGATGTACGACATGTATCATGCCAAAATTATATTATTTTCGTATGGTTAAGAAAGGTTACTGTTGGGTAATTTGATTAAGTAGGAAAAGTTTGATTTAGACTGGTTAGGTAGGGTTATGAATGATGCAGCAACACTAGACCTCTGTACCCTGGCAGGTGACTATAGAATGCACTTGTGTTACATTTCCTAGTCTTTGGTGCTTAAATTTGTTACTGGATCAATGACTTGGGGCAATATTAACTGATCAGATCACTTATCTAGACAGCAGTAGCTGGACATTGATGCTAAAGGAAACATATAGTGCATAGGGCAGTCACAAAATTACTATGACCACTGGGGCAGAGTAGGTGTTAAATGTACAAGAATATATATTGTTACATAGTATGATATAGATAAAGGCTGTAGCATTTAGATTGTGTATTGATTGCTTAGATATATCTTATTAATTTAACCAAGATGCTTATACCTATTGCCATACTGGTAAACGTGTATGACTATGTTTAATGATATAGAAATTAATACCAGAATTAATTTTTAATGATAAGCAATTTATAAATGATTAAAACTGCTGAAATGTTTGTAATACTGAATTACTTTTTACAGGAGTGTTGGTTGTGATGCGTGGTGGAGGGTGGGCCCGGGCAATACGGGTGGTGGGCGTAGTAGTACTGCTGTGTGTGGCATGGCTCCAGCTTGCACTCCCTCCACTACCACATGACCCACAGTCTGCCTTTGGGGGTAGTGCTCGAGAGACTCCAGAGCTGGACCCTGCTCTGAGTTTTCAACGAAGCCCTACTTCAAAGTTCCTAAAGGCATGTTCAAATGTTTGAATTTTATCTTTTAAAAGTACCAGAGTGACTTTTGTCTATACACATTATGAGATAGCTTTGCTTCTGCCTTGACCTACAGTTGTTCATAAAAAGCAAATCATAATTTTTAGTTTTTGTGCGGCTTGAGTAAATTTACATACAGTATATATATTTAGGCAGTATTGAAACAGTATTACGTAAACAGTAAATGGCAGTATTGAAACTCATTGGCCAAAACACTTCACATGTTCTAGTGGTCTCCAGGCAGAGCAAGTGTCTAGACATCTCATCATCTGGGTTGAACTAGGAACTGACTAATTGGGGTTGCATTACCAATTAGGTTGCACTGATAACTCCACCCACCACTGATACTCATTCTTTCTTCATCTCTATACTGTACCCCTATTTTAAAATATAATACAATGTATGGACAGAAAAGTGGGGGGTAAAGAGTTTATGCTTGTCAAAATATTTATAGGCTAATATTTGCAATATTAGATATGCTCACCATATACCATAGGCACCAGCAATATCTATTTTCCTTCATCGGGTGTGATTGAAACATTCTATTTCTAGCTTGTTCTCTTTCTTATTTGTGTTAAGTTGAATTTTCTGTATAATGTAGCATTATTGGAATGTTAAGTATAATATTATAGAAAACATAACCTTGATTTTGATGTATCTGAATTTTTTAGTTAAAGACGCAACCTTCAAGTTCCTCCTCTGTCCCTAAACTGACTTCTGAGCAAATATTGGAGATACGTGAGCAGATCCAACTTCGCAGTGGTAATGAAACGGTTTTGAATGAAGAATTATTTGGTCCAGTGCAGCCTGATACTATTGTTATAGCTGTTCAGGTGTGTATTTTATACATGTAAAAATTGGCTTCGGCATAACTAGAAAGATAATTGCAAACAGCAGGTGGGCTGTATAAGGCACATCTTTAGCTTTGATGCTTTGGTTTTGCTGTTTTAACCTCTTGTAGAATCTTTCCTAGACATCTGAATTGCCTTTAAATGCTATTTAAAGTTTCAAGCTATTTCTTGGAACACTTGAAACCTGTCTATTTGAAAAGACACCTGATTGTTTGTATATATTTAATATATATAGTGCAATGAATGTACAGTAATGTGTATACAGTAATATATGTACATTTGTATTTTGGAATGTAAAAAGGAATGACTCCTTAAGAAAGGAAAGCTTCCAGTAAGAGCATCATAAATATTCATAAAAATTACTGTATATCAGTAGGTATATATATGTATATACTGTATATATGTATGTACATCTAATGTATTAAATGTTAATAAGTGGACATTTGGCAGTGCTGTACTCTGTATTGTGTGCTTGTGTCTGATTTGATTAAGTTTTGTAATAATTTACTTTGAATTATGTAATTGTTTCAGGTGCACAATCGACTCGAGTATTTACGTCATCTGATTGTGTCCCTTGCACAAGCCCGGGACATAGATTCTGTTCTTCTGATATTTTCACACGATTATTTTGATGAAGATATTAATCAGTTAATTACAACCATTGACTTTTGTAAGGTAAGATGTCTATCATGTTACTTGTACATTTTATTTTGTGATTTTCATTATTTTACATTGTTGCCATTTGTTTTTTAAATAGATAGTTGTTATTGTAGGAAATATACCTTCTTAGTTAAAAAAAAAGTTCATAAACTATACATAGAGTGATCAAATGCTGTATAATATAATGTTTACATGTGTATCATCCATTCCTTAACATAACACATAGCTTAAGAAATAAAAAATAAAACATGTAAAAAAGTTGAAAAATTCACCAAATTCTATTTAAATAAATTAACTTAATATTTCACCAATTTTTATTTTATTCACTGTGGGCTCAGAATGGCTTATAATGTTCTGTTTCATTGCTTTAAAATATTGTTTGAGAGTATAGTTTACTGTAAAAAAAAAAAAAGTCAATGTGGCCTTCAAAATATGCACAAAATTCAGACGCAAACAATTTATAACTCCCAAAGTTACGGATTTATGAATAAACAACAGCAATGAAACTTTTGAATTAGGAATGTTACACATAATATGTAAAAATGGTGAGAGTCGCTCTGAAACTGAAGTTTCTATGTTATCAAAGATGAAAATCCTGTTCACGCAGAAAAATTAAGTTAAAGTTCTCAACAATGAATATTGGAGTTCAAATTTATAACATACTGTATTTTGTAAGTTTTATTAAATGCTGCTTGGCATGCATTCGTACTCAAGTATGTGAAAGTTGTGGGTCCATATGTGTTGAAATGAAGTAAAGAAAAAATAAGCACCCAAAAAACAAAATATCTGTATAGGTATAAGGATAATGGATTAGGGTATATATAAGTAAACTTGATATAAGTGATAAAGCCCTCATATGGTCCCTATTCAGCAAAAACAACCTAAAAAGAGACAAAGAAATTAGTTTTAAATCTGTGAATAACTTTCCTCCCAAAATATTTAAGGTCACAGTTCTGTCACTTGTGGCTGAATTACATGTTGACCAATTTTGTTCCAACTTGACATACTTAGTGACAGGTATGCATTCTCCAAGTTGTAGAAACCACAACAAAATCAGATGGAAAAAACAAAGGATAAAAAAAAAAATCCCCCCGCCCCCCCCAAAAAAAAATGGACATCAGAAATATTGGCATTGTGCAATGTATTTATATCATATATAATAAAATACAGCAACATAACATACTCATTATCATTTGTGTGAAATTTTGCCCTCCAGTGGCAATCACTCTCACAAGTCAACCCTGGCCTCAGGCTGGGCTTGGGGAGTAGAACAACTACCAGAACCCCCATCAAGCAGGTATCCTAGAAGGCACCAGCTGCATATCCACTTTGTGGACCCTCCTTACTACTACTATTCTTTGTGCGTCGACAGGTGCTTGCATCTCTGGATCACTGCACTGTCCATGAGTTCCACTAAGAGGTGTTATTGTTATCATCAGTACTGGTTGCACACTTTTTTTTTTTTTTAAATTCGTATAAAATCCATTTCTTAACATGTTGGGATGATATTTTCATGACGCTGATGCCAAATAACGCGAGAGTTGTTTAACAGTTTTCAATATATTTCATATTTGGACGAATATTTTTGAGCTCCCGGCCCCTTAAAATTAATTCCTTAGTCCTAGATGCTATTTAATTGGAGTTCATTCAGTTATACTGAGATTAAAGAAAAAATAATATCTGAATGAATGACATTGCTTTGCACTGCTCAGTTTAAAAACTTTCAATTGTTCCAAATCTTCATTTGACCTTATTTGAATACTTACCAGGATTATGCTGTATATACGATAAATAAATTAAACTGTAAAAATAGATGCAGCCTTTTTTTTGTTTTAAGCTTTTTAAATTTATAAAAATTAGTTACAAATATATTTTGTAAAATGCCCCGAATAAAGTGTAATAGAGTACCTGTAATTGTTTTAATTATTTTTTTCAGGTCATGCAGATTTTCTATCCACATTCTCTACAGACACACCCACACAGCTTTCCTGGGGAGTCACAAGGGGACTGCCCAAGAGACACGACACCAGAGGAGTAAGTAGTAGTGCTTAAGTGTATAACAAGACATCACTTGTGAAAACTAGAGCCCAATGGCTAATGTGAAGGTGGAGATGATACATGCCACCAAATTAGGCTGTGGATAACAAATAGTAAAGTTATGATCAATACAGTATATAATTGTTTAATTTCCATTTCTGTTTTACAGAGCTGCTCAAACTAAATGTGTAGGCACACCAGACCTCTATAAGCATTACCGAGAAGCCCGGTTCACACAAACTAAGCATCACTGGTGGTGGAAAGCCAACAAGTTAGTTATGTATTGTAGTAGTGCTTGGTTAAATTTACCGTTGATATAGGACTTAAAAATACTTATGCGGATGTGAGTAAAATTCTCATTGATACGGCTTTTCTGGCTATTTGTCATCTGCCTCATCCAGTTGCTTCTTAAGTAAGCACCTGTTGTGTTAGTTTATGTTCACAGTCAAACAGGGTAACATTCTATGCACAAATGCCACAGGGATCTTTTCAGATATCCCTACAGGATAATATTGTATAAAGTGCTAGGAAGACACTGGAGAATGGATTGAATCCAGCCTTAGATGACCATCCTAGGTACTTTCTTAAAGACTGAAAGTCCTACCAAATCCTCATTTGGTATCACTAGTGACTGCCAAGTAATTGCAGTGGATCATCTTCAGTTCCTTGGTTCCATTTCTCAAACTTGACTAATGTACAGGTTCCCAAACCTATATTACTGTCATGTTTACATTTGAAGATATATATGAAGTATTCCTACACAACTTTTCTTCTTAAGAATTCTGTATTCCTTTTGTTTGCTATTTTTAAAATGAGAAAATTCTTTTTAATTAATGTAGCTGTTGCTCATTTGTGTGACAACCATGATAAATAGCATCTTTGCTTGTCTTGTCTTTTCCTATGAGAACTCGGTTGCTCTTGATACCACCTATTCTACCCATCTTATCCTATGCTCATAGTTGGGTTCTTCACATCAGGAGATACGAGAGTTGGTTTAGGGCTTGGGGTCATGTGTGTTGTACTGGTGGTAGTTGAGAAAGGTATCCAAGCAGGCCAGCTGGTATTACTGTATAGCAGGGGCAATTTCTTAGCAGGTATTTGCTATATCAAGGGAGGAAGGGAGGGTTCTGTGGGGCATTTAAGTTTTATGTGTGAATAAATCATTCTAGGCTAGATTGCCATATCTCCAGTAGTATCCTATCACCTTAATTACCATTGCATGGAAAGTTAAAACAGTCTTGGAGGAGCTAGTGCAGTATGTCATCGTACTTGACTGTCCCATGGACACAGCAGATCTTATCTTGAGAATCATTCAAATGATCTGCTTAGAAAAGTGCTTTACATTTCACTCAAACTTATGTTTTTCATGTGATTAAGGTGCCAAAATATGTACACAAGCATATTCTATCATTTGCCCCTCTTTAAACAAAAAATGTTATTGTGGTCAAAGCATTGTGAGAAATGGTGAAAAATTTAATATGACACAGGTTCTGATGAAACGGAAGAGACCTATAGTAAATCGTTTTGCTTGAGTGGGGTTCCAGTGTAGATACAGTATAAAGTAGCAAACATTACTAATCTTTTTTTTTCTAGACATTAATATTACCTGAAAGGAATTGAATTTATTCCTGTCAACTTTAGTTGATTACACATAATTTGTTTATACTTTTCAGAATCTTTGATGATGTGTGGATTTTGAAAAACCATACTGGGTTGGTCTTGTTTTTGGAGGAGGACCATTATGTAGCCGAGGACTTTTTGCACATGCTTCGACTTCTGACAGCTGCCATTCCTCGAGCCTGTTCCAAATGCTCGCTTATTACATTGGGAAACTATCTAAAGAATTACAACTTCCACACAGATGCAAGAAAGGTAGTTTATATTTGTAGGAAATCTAAATTTGATGTGTTAAAATGTAACAGCCCGTCACTTTAGCGAGTTGCTATGATTCATAGTATTGTACTGTACAGTACATCATATTTTGACATTGAAGATTTTTACATTAAAATATGATGTATTATTTGGGATAGGTTGCAGAAATTGCCACTCCCATAGAAATTTGATAACTAAATTAATCTACTGTATTGATCTGTACTACAGTGCTGTGTTGTGTTGTATTGATCCGTGATGTATGTGTGAGAGTTCATGTTCAGTGGAAATGTAATTTAAGTTTGAGTTGCCTTTACCGCAAGGTAGCTTACACAGAATCGTGTCTGGATTATGTTTGATGTAATGTTCCCATTCAGTTTTCCTTACCCAGGAAAGTACAGATTCAGTGCATGTTCATAAAAGGCCACCAATCTTACTTTGTATGGGAGATCTTGCATGGTCTGCCCCCACCCACTCCAAAACCTGTATGGGTCTCTTATAGTTTCGAAAAATTGTGTTGTTCCTTATTCCATCTTGTATACCTTTTGCCCAACCACTTGGACTGGATGGTAGAGTAAAGGTCTCACCTCTAGCAGGTCGGAATTCAATCCCCAACTGTCCAAGTGGTTGGGCACCATTCCTTTCCTACATCCTATCCCAAATCCTTATCCTCATAGCCTTTCCAAGTGCTATATAGTTGCAATGGTTTAGTACTTTCTCCTGATAGTACTTTACCTTATCTCAGTCTAGGCTACAACTAGCCTATATATTAGGCTACAATATGTGTCAGATTTTGAGCAGCATTCAAAAGAAATGTCCCTTAATGTCAATGTAGGTTTTATTTTTATTAAACATTTCATAGTAAATTTGTGGTAGACATACTATGTGCTATTTGTCTATTTTCAATGATTCCGAATTATTCTTTTGCCAGTTTAACATTTGTTTTTATTGCAGGTTGAAGTGACGCAATGGGTGTCTTCAAAACACAATATGGGGTTTGCATTCAACCACACAGTGTGGCAGCAGATCAAAGCTTGCAGTGCCAAGTTTTGTGATCATGATGACTACAACTGGGACTGGTCATTGCTACATGTGAGCAACGCCTGTCTCACACAGAAACTGCACACCCTTGTCCTTCGTGCACCTCGAGTCTTCCACATCGGGGAATGGTACGTAAAGGATTCGTGTGTCATGATACGGAGTGTCGTGACTCGCCTCAATCTTGTGAGAATGACCTTTCTTGGTTGCCCCCACAAGAATGAACCATATCTAATATTATATTTTCATTCCTCTAAATAGTTTCACAAGTATCATTTTCAAATTTCCACAGTGGTGTTCATCACAAGAAAAAGGATTGCAGTTCCCGTACGGTTCTTGTCAAGGTGCACCGTGCATTACAAGCTGGACAACGTACGCTATTTCCACGTCAGCTTGTAGTTGTACATACACCACCAAAGAAGGTAGTTATATAATTTTCGTTACTATATTTTTTTTAATTGATAAATTCTACTAGTTATTATTATTATTAGGTGCAAGAGATACAAAGATGATGATAGTGTGTATGTTGAGGCTGTCATTAAATATACTGAACAGTAATTTCCATTTATATTATGTAATTTTCTGTAGATTTTGAGTAAAATATTTAATGTGAGGTTTGTTGTTTCACATTTTCTGGAGGAGTACCATGGTGGTTCCCTGAAGCTATCTCACCGAGATTGCTCCTATCTACTAGGTCACATCAGTTGCAGGAGTCTGGGGACCAGAGCCAGTACCTGTTTCAGGTACAAGGCTCTGAAACTACACAAGCAAACCTTTTGATTGTGTAGTTTTTCCTATCTGTCTGGCTTGTGTGGACATTTGTTTGTCCACACAAATTGTTTCCTTATTTTGTGCTTTGAGCGGTATGCATTCAGGGTTTACTTCTGTGTATGCTCATTTAGCACCACCTCTACACTGACAGTTACAGCTCTGGTTTGTTTGGGAATTCACCCTTTCGACGCCAGGCCACCAGGGTAAAGTACCTTGCCTTATGTGGTTCAAGTCTTTAATGTGTGAGTTTGTCTGGTGCTCATCAGTCCTTCTACTGGCTGGCAGTCATTCTCTGCTTTCGCCAAGCTCTTTGTTGTGTCTATGACGCCTTAGACCCTGAGTCCTATGCTGTATGCACACTTTCAGTCCCCGTTCTCTCTCGCCCTCCCTCTTCTTGAGCCTTACCAGGCATAGTTTTCCCATATTCCTTTAACACTATTGCTGCTTGATAACAGTAATGACATCCTAAAATAATTACATGCAGTTATGAAAAATCCATTTATTGTCTGATTATTATGGGGTTGGTTTTAAAATGCGCGCCAACGTCTTTCCATTCTCTGTAAAGCCCACATGACTTCACGAGACCGCTGTGTGGGTGGCCACCCACGCAGGAGTCTGTGTTTTCATGACCATGCTCGTGACTGCCGCGGCCTCCCCTCGAGTCAAAACGTGAGCCCGGTCTGGGTTTTTTCCTTTATAAACGGTGTACATTTACTCCCAGATGGATAGTTAACAAGGACAGGGCCAACGAATGACAAACGTACTGTAGTGAAAGAAACATGGATGAGGGAAAAGCTAACGAGTGTTTGCCAAAAGTATAGCAAAGTGAAACTCACACCTCCACAATTTCAGGCTGTAGTTGATGAGTTTTCAGGCAGTGATCTTGAAAGTGCAGAAAGTGATAGTGAGGTGTTTGAAACTGAAACAGCAGGCGAGGATGAGATTGAAAGTGAGTAGAGTGATGATGATGATATTGTAGGCCCTTCAATTAGAACTACTGTATTACCCAACGGATCCCACGTACCCAACGCACCCCAGGCACCAGTTCTGGTGAAGTCTAGTCTACTGACAACATTGCACCATTTGAACAAACATTTATGAAGGAAACAACACAAAAACGAATGATATGGTGTCATAAACAATGTCGGGATGACTAAACAGTGATGAATAGCTGGATTTTTTTGCATGACGATCCCATGTAAGTCCTTCTTTTCCTTATCTTTGATTATGTCGCTCCAGGGAGCTGTAGGGAGGGGCTCCCCACAGAAAATCAGCGTTGAATGTAATGAAACAGCATTTTCTGGGAGAGCCCCGGGGGCTCCCTGGCTACCCTCCCTCCCGGTCGGCAGTTTTCAGTTTTTGCATTGTTTTGATATTTAGCCTTCGAACTGGTATGGCTAAGCTGCCAGTGCGGGGGAGCTGTGCGGACGAACGACGCGGCGATGGAGTGTGGTGTTTGATTGTTTGCTTGTTTCCTTGGGATTGGAGGGAGTTCTGCCTCTCTGTTCGGTTTTTGGTTGCAATTTTCTTGCTATGTGGGGTCTGTTTTCTTATGCCTACCTTGCTGGGTGCCTAACCCTGGTTGATGGCAGATAGGGAAAAACCCCAACCACAAGGGAAATTTTCCAGGCCCCTTTCTCTGTTTCTCTCTGAGAGGGCCAGGTTCTGGCTCGTGATCCCCAGTAGGCTGAACTCCTTTGACTAATGCCCTGGTCTAATGAATTGCATATTAGCCTGATAGCTCCAGGGAGCCTCCGGAGCTCACCCAGAAAAATGGCATTTTATTACATTCAACGCTGATTTTTTGTCAAATTAATTTTTATTTCCTAATTTTAGTATATATAATTTGATCATACGTATATTTATTTGGGTCTATTTTATTGTTTTTATTTGATGTACGTAAATGATTTTCGCATTATTTATAAATCGATAAATCAACCATTTTATTATGGTAAAGAAATTAAAGGCTGCAAAATGTTCAGTATGTTTCCAATGGGAATATGGGAATTTCCAGTGTCAAATGTAATTAGAATTACTTCGGGTAAATTTTTTGTAAGTGATAAATATCCTTTCTTTCTAGGTACATGTAATTTAGTACCAAACATGTACAACTTTTGTTTTGATACAGTACTGTACAGGTATATGAAACAGTGCAAAACCAGAAAATATTATAGTTGCCATATTTGTTTTCAGGCTAAGAAACATAAAGGCAATGGTGGGTGGGGTGACGAGCGGGACCATGCACTCTGCCGATCGTTCAGTGTGTCGACCTCTCCAGATAGCAGCATAATAAATACCCTTGTGATTACGGGTTCACTGGTCAGTAATAGCTCAATAAACAGCAGCACACTAGTCAGAAGTGGCTCTTGATTATGGCATTGTACATTTTTTCTACCGACTTAGATGAGGCAGAATATTAGTGAAGGTAACCTTGGGCTGAGCTCCATCAGGCTTGTACAATTTCGTAATTCATTATATATAATGTATCTATTTCTACCCATATATTTATAAAAGTTTATTTTATTTTTCTCTCGTGAGCCAGAGGCTCGAGGGAGTTTTGGCATGTGAAAGGTAGCTTTCATTAAGGAAACCACATGAAGAAGTGGTACCAAATATTCTTGACAATCGATTTAGATACAGCTGCATTAGTTAACAAGCAGTTAATCTCCACTACTTGATAACTCGTACATTGTTTTCGAGACAGGTCTTGTGCGAGGTCACAAAGCACATAACGCTAGTTTATTATGAATAGGATGGGTATAAAATACCAGCGGGTGCCAAAATACCTCACTATTTTGCATATTCTCTGGAGATTTTCATCTCGGAATTGGTTGATTTTGCACCAGCAGAAAGGTCAGTTTGTGATATACCAGTATCATTAAGGTATCATTTTGTGATATGCTGGTATCCTTAAGATATCGTTTGGTGATATCCTGGCATCATTAGAGTATCATTTTGTGATACCCTGGTTTCTTTAAGATGTCATGCATTAACTTATTGTAAGGTCCAAGCTTTATGATACTTTTCTGATGCTGTTGAACTGAATTATTCTTGGCTTGAGAGTACCTATTATAAGTTAATTATATTTTTGTATAGATATTTATTAGTTTGTGTGCATATTTTGAGTTATTTTGCGTATAAAGCTTTTATCTGGTAGTATTTTCACTTCAGAATGTGTCAATATTATGTGTGTTTTTAACACTGGATCATCGTATATGTTGTTTCATGGAGTGAAATGCATGTTATGGCTTGCAGATGCAGTCATTAACAGAACGACCTGGCATAAGCTTTTCCAAAGAACAGTTGCGTGAATGGTTAAAGGAATATGTACCGTTTATTGTTATCTTTGATGGTTACAAATGTCTACTGCACAAATTTGATTGTACCAATAGTAATTTTGTTCTACAATATTCATGATGCATTGATGGGTGCTCACATTGTAGTTATTAAAGCTAGAACTTTAATAACATTATTTGCTTATTTATGTTCTTTCAAGTTGTGAATTTTAAGTGTCAAATAGAACTGTTTGTATTAATACAATACACTATGAAACTTGTTTACCTATAAGGCAACCACTGAAGGTCAATATCCATAGACTTGCTGGTAAACCATTACCCGTCGTCATGATTATTCTCTTGGAATATTCAACATAAAGAGAGTTTTCTTCAGCTTCTTGCTGTCTAAACTGTTTATGAAAGAGTTGCTATATTTTGAAGTTTGCTACCCAGGATTATAATATTTATTTAAAACTTTTTCTTAGTTTGTATCATTGATTGGTTGGGAATTACTAAAGGAAGAAATGGCTACCATGTGCATATTATTTTATTTAACTGTTGTAACTGTGAAGGATGCTTTCTCTTGGCTGTTAAGTCGGCCCATTCTCTTCATTTGCCGCTCCTTAAAAATGCAACTGTTTTTGCCAAAAACCAAAATGTACGAGCCCAAGCAACTAACCTAACGTATTGAGGTCTATGAAGAGAAAATGTCAATATTATGGAGCTTCCAGTTTTTAGTAACAAGTCACATTTTTAACCGATTGGTCAATTTTGTAATAAAGTGTGATGCATTAGGCATGAGGACGGGTTGGTCAAGTATGTATTTAATGTATTTACTTTATACACAGTATTCCATTAATCCTAAGTCAGATTATAATCCATACAGTATACTGATTTAAAGTATATTAATACCAGTATCTATAACATTATTGATCTCTGTAATGGTCTTCAGAAATTGACAGTACAACACCTGCTTGATAAGATACTAGCAAGCAGTAGTATGTTCAGGTTCCCATGTTTCATCTTTCCTAAAGCAAGTACAGTATTGTTCTATATTTAACTCAAATGCTACTTAGCTCTGTTGATGACTAGGGCGTGACGAACAGGATGCTGCAAATATCAATAGGACTTTGAACTTGAATGGTGCCATTAGGCACCTAAGTACAGTATCATCATTATCCAATCAGTTTATACATCATGTAGTATTTACATTTGTATATATGAGTATTGGCTCGACTATGAAGATGTCTTATTATTTACAGTCTTAAATATTAGGATAAGTATGCAGTGAAAGAATTAATGTTGCTTTTTATATTTTCATAGCCCCTCTGTTTGAATTAATTTATTATTTTTTACTCTTAAAGGTCAATTGCAATTATTATAGAAGTTAGTAGAATTAAAATACGTGGTGTTATTTATTAATTTTTTGGTTGAACAAAATTTATTGTAAAACAATAATGTACTGGATACAACAACATGCGAAGGCAGTAGACCTTCCAATAATATGGAAAAACATAATATCAGTTTTTAAGGAGACAGTCTAATGGCCTTAAATTATTGTGCATGCCAGTGTCTCTGACATTAATCACACTAGAATTTGCTGTAGAAAATATATCAAACATCAGGCATAGAGTAGTGGAAAATCTTTGAATGAGTTTGAATTGAATTTGAATTTCCAATTAAGGAAATTGTAATTCAAAACTGGAAAACATGTGTTAAGGGAAAAAAAACTCCTACTAAACTTAGTTGTTGAATTGTAGAGTAGTGACCAAAGGTAAGGTAATAATCAGGCCTCCATCATCCTCTGCTGTCAAGACACTTGATTACTAAGACCCGGTTTGGTGCCTTCTTTTGATAATTACTTACTTACTTACTAAGATGGAGAAACAAGCTGGCATATACACTAGATTATGTATGATGCCTGTCTAATGGGAAATTTTAGTATAATTTGGTATTATAAAGCAATTTATAATGACAACATTAAGGAAAAATCATGACGGTACCAATAACTCATGACAAAGTGCTAAACCTAGAGTTTATTTTTTTATTTACTTTATTTATATGTACAAGAGTTCTTACATTCTTGTAAAGCCACTAGCACGCATAGCATTGTGAACAGGTCCTTAATCCTAATTTTTTCCCGGAATAGAAAAGATAAGTTCATTGTTAGAAAAGATAAGTTAATAATATATATATCATAGCTGAAATTTTATCCTTGATTGCATATCACCTTTAAGAGAGTATTTTGATGTGTTTTTTCAGTTAGATTAATACCTTAAAGATTATTTTCCATGGCTTGATGTTATTTTAAATGCTCCATTTTTTATACAGGCACATTTGTTCCATTGCCATTTTTCATGTTCCATTCATGTACATTCTTTGATCTTTTCTTTAACTCATAAGTTACATTTTTGAAAAAGATTGCCTCAGTACATATACCAGAGGGTGATTAGAAATGGGAAAGTAAAGTAGAGAATAACTGTTTATGTAGGTGTCTGTACCTGCCTAGATACTTTTAAGCCTTTTAAATTAACTTAATTGGCCTCCAGGACACACAAACAGCAATTTTCTGGCTGATCAAGCATTCACCTGGGAAACCCGGTCTCAAGCAGTACTGTGGCACTAAAATATACCAAAAAACTGGCCAGAGGTAATGAATGAATGTGCACTGTTTTAGAAGTGAGCAGCCAACCATCAAATAGGTTCTAGTGAGAATATGCCCAAAGAAAATAACTTCTTTTCTTTTTAGAATATATATAGCTCTTAACTTTAGCTCTTAACTTTGTATATATATATTTTTGCTGTTTTTTTTTTTTTTTTTGTAGTTTATGTAGAGTTTGTTCTGGGCACTGGGAACCCTGTAGCCCATCTGGACCAAGCTTCCTAGTATGGAAAGAGCATAATGCAATGGGTCTGTCTCATGCAATATATGCATTGTGATATTGCAATGTTTTAACCTGATACATGTTAAATATTTTGCACGTTTTATAGCCAGATTTCTTTTTTATTGTGAAGTACATAGCATTCTTTGTATGCGTGTTTTATAGCTAGATTTTGTTTAGTTTGTAAGGTATATTGTATTCTTTCAGGATGCTGCTTGCATTATAAATTTTGTTTGCCACACTAGATTGTGATCTGATGTGCCATATTCGACTAAAATGTAATAGAATCTGTTATGTGGAGTATAGAGTTATGGTCTGTATCAGATTTATATGTTTGGTAATGTAGTATAGTTTGGTAATTTATGTAGGTAATGCACCTTGGTAGGGTTCAGCTGTACCAGAGCACGATGTGCACAAGTGTCCATGTTTAGTCTAGTCTGCATGATATACATATAAACAGTGTTCTGGTAATACACTTCAGCTCATCAATTACAGTATATGTGAATACAATATGTAATATATATATTTGTTAATTTATTTATTTATTTATGACACAAAGACTGCACAAATACACGCGACATTAATCACTTGAGAACTCTCTTGACCTTACAGTACCAGGATTCGAACCTCCCACCGGCTGGGACCACCCCCCACCCCCTGGTGTACAGGGTTCTGTAACCACTACAACAATAATTGTTAGAATCCTGGTCAGGTCAAAAAGAGTTCTTGGTGATTGATGTCACCATTAATAAAAAAAATATATTTTTTTATTAATTTAATTATAGATGCACACATATACATACAGTGGGGCCCTTTACTTGTGGAAGGTTTTCATTTTGGTTGAGACTTCCAGCTTCGTGACAAAAGTCCAAGTCAAGTGAGGTTGTCGGAATGCAGTACCGAGGAATGTAAAAACTATTCAACCAAATCTTTAATGGTTAACTTTCTCCAGTTGATTTTGATATATCTGCTTTATTTCAAACTGTGCTCAACATTGTTTTCTATCTTTTTCACCAAATAAAACATGGTAATTTTTGCTTCAAAATTGTAAATAAAAAAGTACAGAAGTGTAGATAATAATTTGACAAAAAAAAAATCCTGATGCAACATAATCCCCCAGATTAACAAGAGGGAAGTTGGATTACAATGATAAGTTTGAGTGGGTCCCTCTATGTAAAACATGGCAACATTTGTCGAAAGCAACGGTAATATTGTTTGTGTTGAAAATTTACCTTAATTTGCGTGTTTGAATGTCATCTTCATCCTGATGAATGAAATACCTTTCACTCATCAGAATGCATCTTTGCAATCAGCTCAGTCATACATCATCTCAATTGGTGTGTTCATCGAACTTGAATTTATTCATCTCCATCCATTCATATTATGCATCCAGTCAACCTATTTCATGCAAGTAAAACCACCCAAGCACACTGTTTATCTGGAAAGCACTATTTTTACACCATTTTATCAGTCATACATCTTGTAAATTTTGCAGTTTATAGGCTAAAAATTTGGTACCTTAGACTAAGACTAGTTTGTTTAAAACCGATGTCACATGGCTTGAAGTGTCTGTAGAAAATTGGTTAGATTGCATTTGTATTTAAACATGTCTGGGGAAGTTATGAACTTCATTATGAGAATGTGATATGAGAAAATCCACTAGGGCAATGAGGCAACCCGTTCTCTTAAAAAGAACGTCACTTTTGGCTGGTATGCGCACTATGGCCAAATTTGGACGTAATTTGAAATGAAATCCACTCACAAAAGTGACGTTCTGTTCCGTTTTCTATTTGAGTCGTCCGGCGTACGCGCAGAGGTTATAAGAGGACACTTTAAATTCACGTTTTTCATAACGTTTTGAAACTTTATGAGAATTTCCTGCCCACCTAACCTATCAGAGGACCCTTAACTTACTGTTGTTGAAAAAAAAAATCCCAAATTTATTTTCATATTTTTTTCAATTTCAAATTACGTCCAAATTCGGCCATACGGGCAAACGGCCAAAAGCGACGTTCTTTTTAAGAGGACAGGTTGAATGAGGTTGACGCAATCCTACAACTTTGCCATTGCCACCCTACATACTGCTACAAGTCAGCAGTGATCTAGTGGTAGGGTATGTAGCTTGGCAATGCTGGGGTTGACCAGACCACACACTAGTGTTCTAGTGTGTGGTCTGGTCAACATACTTTAGCCATGTTATTGTGACTCATCGCCTGCAATGTTGGGGTCGTATGTTCGCGCCCACCTCTTTTCCCTAGTGGATTTTCTCGATATATATCATGTTAATGTGACTTCTGTGTGTTTGAGAATGTGATATGTTATACAGTATAAGGGGTAGACGTAGATATCTTGAATGATAGTAACTGGCCACATTCAAGGATTAACATATTTAGAATTTTATGGGACTAATATTTTCATAAAAAATTTAGTACATAAATTATTTGGGGTTTGTGAGCTTTGTAAAAAAATAATTAATTTTCATATTGAATACAGTGTACAGTAGTTGAAAGATAAGGAACGCACATGCAGTACTGGATTGGAAATGTAACGTTGTTGTAGTGATGATGAAAATAATTAATCTTATGATATTTACTGATCATCCAAAAGACTTGGATGATCAGAAAGACTTCCAGAAAGATAGTGCTGCTATTTGCTCTTACATGTCACATGTGATCAGTAAACATAATTTTTATTCCAATGATTTTCATCAGAATTCTGTAAAAGATTTGCAAGTGTTATGAATGTATTCATTATTTTCTAAATGTTGTTAGGTTAATGCTATTATTTATGTAGAAAGCAATTAATAAATAATTATAATGATATATTAGTTATAATATGATATAACATATATATGTAAGCAATGCAAGACACGAAAGCAATGTTTTGTTTGCCAGTATCATCTTGGTCATTCCAAATAAAAATTCTCTGAGTGACATGCCAAATGTTTTTTTTTTTTTTTTTTAAGTGTGTATAAATGAAACAAGCCAAAGACTTGTAATTAAATATTATATTTCCATTACTGCAGATTTATCTCCACTAGACCAGTTTGTGGATTGGCAAAATTTTATTATTAATTCAGTACTGTATATCAGTGCATGTAGTGGAGTTTGGTTCCACCCTGTTAGCTTGTGCAAGAAGACACACTAGATCCCAAGGCATAATTGCAGAAAAAGACTGATTCGGAAAGGCTTGTTTTATTTGAAAAAGCCAATTACAAGTTGAAAATATTCCTCTAATTATGTAGTTTGTAATATATGTGAAGCATACAAGGTTTGACATAATTTGATGGTCTTGTTTTAGTGTAAGGTGACTGATATATTTTTCCACTTGTCGAAGTCTTCTGCTATTCATTGTAGCCTGTGCCCTTGCCCAAGGTTCTGTTTCTTGCTCAGATTGTTGTGTTGTAGTGGTGAGCTTCGTAAATAAAGGTATTTTTGCATGTGATGTATGGAGGTTTTGCATCTTCAGCAAACATAAGTGCTTTTTATTAAAAATCTATGGTGTCACTGTATATATGTGTGTGTGTGTGTGTGTGTGTGCTATATAACATGACTGCTGCATATAACTTTAAACAATTCATATTTAATTTCAAGAGCATTGTTCTTCTGGTTTACCATTATGTTCGAAGTGGCTAATTATTTATCGTCGCCAAAAAATCCTCCAAGTATGGAACTCATGACTGTAAAGCATTTAATGACCTTGATAAATGCAGCACATTGTTTCTTTTTTGATGACAAGTGCACAGTAGAACTGCTTGTATCATACTAGATAGTGAGATTCTTGGCTTTGTCTGAAAAAATTATAGTCCGGTCTAAAAGTAACTGAAGCACATTTAAGTGGAAAGTGTTTTAGGGCAAAACATTGATACTGTATATAAATGGAAAAAAATGTAACTTAAAATTTGCTCGAGTGCATATTTCTTTAGCACATCATCAGAGGTTTTCTAGGTATGATAAATGCATGTATAGAGTACATAAATGAAGCCTGAGATGAAGGTTAGGTCACTATAGGCTGATATGGACAATAAATAATCAGATTACAGGTGCATGTGACCTGCATGTCACCAGATTAACATATAGTAATTAGCACTATTATAGGATTAAAACTATGCATTACCAAACCAAGAATTCAGTTGCATTACTTCTGTGCAATGTGTCTTGCTTCCCAACCATGCCCCGCGGTCACTTGTCCCTCCATAGAATCCTAGGTGACTCGACTACCTTTGATATCATTCACCTTATGCGCTTTTGTTCTCGTACTGGCATCCTTAGTGATATTTAGCGCCTTTTGAATATACCGCACTTTTGATCGTACTACATAGCCTTCTCAGCTTGGTGCCTTCTTTTGATTGCTTACTTCTGTGCAATAAAGCAATGGTAACACCATGATGGCAGCACAAACTCCATGATACTCTGTTGTATCTGAATTTTTTATATTAATGAAAAGGACAAAATTGAGGCACAAAAACCAGTGTCAATTACTGGGTAATTCGTAATTTCTATAATTTTCTGTGATTTTTTTTCTAACCATAATTAGTCCATTACAAAAATTGCCTCAGGAACATTGAATTACAGTACAATAAACATATTTTTGCTTCAAATAGAATCCTTTTTTGGTGTGTAAGCATATGGTGTGACTCCAGTGTTTTAGTATGGCTTACATCTGGCTTACATATCATATCTTACATCTTATGGCTTACATAAATTGCATTTCTTTTTTTTTTTTTTTTTTTTTTTTTTACTATATTTCTGAAGAGATTGATCAAGTGGAAATGTATACTAAATATTCAGGTGCAATTTATATTGTTGATGACAAGAAGGAAGTCGGTCACCAACTCTCCCTCATTTCTTAAAACATGTAACAGCTTTTCCATATTTACAGCTTCTAGTATTAATGAATTCTATACTATTTATATATTTGACCTTGTTTTTGTTTAAACAGCTTTCATGGTTTGACAGTGAAAATACTATACAAACAAAAAAATTGTGGTGGCAAGATACTGGTGTGCGAGGAAGGGTTCACATCATAGCACCCAATCTTACCCTAGTATTTTTTTTCTTTTTTGCTTCTTGATGGGATTAGTTACAGTTGTCTTGGTTTAGTTTGGTTAGGATGTGTCTGGATATTGATAATTCTGATTTGGATTACTAATCTTGGAAAAGGAAGTACTTCACACAAAACCTTAACCGTCATTGGTTGGGACGAAAAACTACATTGGACAAGTTTGGTCCAGTTCATTATGCAGTAATTTGTTAGGGTAAAGTTCTACTAGACAGACCTGGATAAGAGTCAGCACTGAATAACTGGTTTTTTTTTAGTCTGTGATGTCGCATGACTTTTCCGATCTTCACTTTCATCCTTCACTTCTGATGATGAAGATAATCATCACTACCATTCCATCATTCATATAATAATTGCTTCTATGTTTGCTGTACTGTTCTACCTTCATCCACTAATAAAATGTCCTCCTGTATCATATCTTGAGAATACCTTTGTGTATCTGCTTGTAACTTTCAAAACCTGTTTTTGATAGTATAGTTCAGTTTGAGATTACTTTTGTACAGTGTTTTGTTTTAACCATTTTATCCATTTGTTGTTGGAGGGGGTGATGCCTCGTACTATACAGTATCTTGAAATTAATTGTAGTAATCCCCAGAGTTTCTACGCCTGCTTTAATCATTCCCATTGACAAGACAGGAAGCTTGTACTTAGGCTTATTCAGGTCCACTAGGTCAACTATTGACCATTCCAAGGACTCGACCCACAACAGTTGGCCAACTATTTACTACTAGGTGAACAGAGACAGTGAAAGAAACCTTGCCCAATTATTTCAGTCCCACATAGGGAGATTGAACCCTGGATCCTGGGTTGAGTGTCAAGCACAGTGTTTTTTTTTTTTACATTTAAATTTAGTATATTGATCTTTGGCAATTATTATTCAATTTACTATACTGTATTGTATTTATTTTCAAGAATCTGTCCAGTTGGTGAAAATTTGTATAAATACCTATTTATATTGTATACATATGGTATGTATATACTAAGGATGTAATTTTTGAGTATATTTTTTATTATAGTCTTTCATTGTTAACAGTAATATATTCTGTGTAAATATTTATAATAATACCAGTGGGTAGGCTGGCAATAATTGCTTTAGATTAATTATTAATCTGTAATGAAACTTGTCACTGGTAATAAATGATAACTCCCCTACTTGCAAAACTATTGGTAATCTGATACCTCATGCCTCCTATTCTCCAACTCTATTACCCAAACCAATCAACCCCAATCTCTCCACCAAACACTCGCACTCCGTAACCCACCACTACCACCCCTTTCCTTACCTTCTAATACCAGCACCCACTACATCCTTCCCTTCTTTGCACCACACCCTCAACCATGCTCTTCCTCTCACCATCATTATGTTCTACATGCTCATTATACCCTCATATACTCATTGCATCCCATGTACTCTCATTACAAGATTGCAGGCTAAACAGGCCCACGGATTCCGTTATTGATCAGCCTCGTGGGACAAACCACATATAATGTTTCACCAGTGTAGTTATTTTATGTAAATACTTTTTTTGTTTTTGTTGTAAATTACAAAACAAGTAAGTTCACCTCTGCTGTTTTATGGTAGTCAATAAATTGCACATTTAATAGGTTATTTGCCAAATGTAAAGGTACTAAGATGGATAGGTATTGCATTTTACAAGTTATATTTGCAGAACACATTTATATTACAGTAATACAGTATGTTTCTGAAAAATATTTAAAGTACATTACTGTACTCTATATTGTTATATAAAACTAAAAAGTACAGGTAATAATTAGTATGGCATTAGTAATTTAATGGTTGGTACAGAAGTACTGTACTGTACTTGTACAATTGATCATGGGAGTTTGTAATATTTGTTGGCTCAAAGCCATGTGTGTGTGTGGGGGAAGGGGGGGGGATGGGGTGGCAGGGTCACAGCTGTGTATTTTTAAAAGACTTAACAAAAAGCTGTACGCAGACTGGTTGTGAAACCTGGAGATAAGCATGGTCTGTAAAATTGGCATAACATACATACACCGAGTCACTTTGTTACATTGAGATGCTCTACTGAGAAAATGCTCAGCCTGCTTAGTATACTACCCACTTTATGATGTTTGGTAGTGAAAGATGATACTGTATACAATACTTGTAATGATGTTTACAAAAATATTGTTAAGCATAGTGTTTGGTTGAGCATATTAGTTATTCCAGCCTTAAGTTGAACATGATCTGTGTGGAATATGTTATGCATTTCTTTTTCTTTCCTTTTCCTTCCAACCTTCTTCCTCCTCTTCCAAAAATTAACACCTGATGAATAGTTGTGATAAAAGAATTAAGAAGACAAAATTTAATGCTTTACCTCTTTTGGTGTATTGTATATTTATATACAGTATTGATTATATTCTCACTTTCTTTAGTTATATAGTATATTCATATGTATGAAAATGCTCAAGCAACTAATTCTGTTTCATTTGTGGACATTTGTTTTGATATGCAGACACTCGCTCACTGTAAGTCTGCTCGTTTGTCAACTTCTCATTATGACGACTGTGTGTGGATTTTGTAAGCCATTAAAGATGAATTTAAGTTTATGAAAGGAGATCCTCACAAATGCAATTATTCTTGATGACCTTTGTATATGTATGCACCCAGTACCACCAAATCCAATCATTCCTGTTTATTTATAGTACTGTACTAGTTGCAGAACCAGATTGCCATATTTCTCTATGATCTTAAACGTGCTATTTAAATAATTGTAGAATATTTATTAATTTTTTGCTGTTGTGTCATCTCGATGGTTGGCATGCTATGTAATGTTTTTCCCCATTTGTATGATGATAAATTTATTTACATCCACATCTTCAGATATGATACTGTATATGGTATTTCTGGGTTGGCTCCTCAATAACTTCCCCAGTACTTAATGTTCTGGTACTAAAGAGGCATACAAATTCTATCAGGCCCCAGAACTTGCACGGGTCTATAGGAAACCAGTATCAGAATCTGGTTCATTCATCAAGATGAAGGTTGAGAGATCAACCCAAAGCCATTTAAACCAGCCAAAAAATACAAGTGAAGCAAGACAAACGACTATGCTTCATAGGGCATAGTCGTTTGAACCCTTGCCCCAGTTCCTAAGATAATCGCTAGAAGAAGCCCCAAGTCGCCCAGTGGTCTGATCCGTCTACACCCTCACCAGTCTCTTTTTGACAAGTTGACCTGTATGGGGACTTTTCTCCTGTTTTTAGTAAAGTGGTTTTGGTGTTACTTTGGACATTCTGTCCAGTGCCCATGCTTTGTGTATTCTTAATTATACTGTTTTGCATGTTTAGGCCACCCACTTTGTCTCTTGTTGATATCTAACTTATTTTAAAGTGTTCTCTAACTTGGTGTTGGTTTGAATTTTCTTTTCCACACCAGAGATACCTTCTCTGTGGAGTTTGTTTCTCCTCTCCTGGGCTTCTTTTGAGTTGTCACTACATTCAGATAGTGCTTGTTCACAAGGACAGGCCTATTCATAGGGAGCATTTAAAAGTTTGTTTCGTGCCTGGCCCTGACTTGTGTGTGTGTGTTGGTACTTTGCACCTTCAGTCGGATGTGCTCTTTGGTCATGTTAAGTGAATCTTTATCCATTATATTGTACACCTTTCTTTGTTCCTTAACTGATATGGTTTTGATTTGATCGGCTAGTCGAGTTGTTTTATCTCCTCTCCAGTTGAGATTCTACCTCCCGTGTTGGCAGTTTTCCTTTGAGTTTCTTGCCTCATATGGCTTCGTGGCCTTCATTACCCCTGTTGGTGTCGGGGGTCTCCTCCCTGGTTTTTTGGAGTGTATAATAGTTCCCTGTGGTTTTCTGGCCTGTAAGCTCTACCATATCTAGCATGGAACCTAGCTGGTTTCCTGCAACCATCTACGGTTTGCCCTGTTTTCTTAGCTTTTATTTCCTATCACAGTGCAGTAGTTGTTTGTTTTGTTCTACCATAAAGTACTTTATAGGTATCTTTTCTTGATGAACAAACGCAATTCTAACGCTGGTTTTGATAGGCCTGTGCAAGTAATGTTCTGGAGTGTTGGTACACTATATCTCTGGTACCATAGTAACTAGGAAGTTACCAAGTTAGTTACTCTTTGAAAGGTTTTTCATTATTCGTGATGGGTTTATATTTGAAAAATGTCAAAACTGCAAATTAGTGAAATTAAAATAGTAATGCTAGAAAGATGTCAGCGATTAGTATGTTTGAACATACTGTTCAAAACATACCAAAGCAGTATGCTTTCTTATGGAAATCGATTATGAAATTTGTATTTTCTCTGATTTTAAATACTTTTACATGTTATCTTGTGTGTGAATTATTTACTAACAACAAAATTTAATAGTTTTAATCCAATTTTATATCCAAACATTATGTAATCACACTTATCAACTGTTCAAATGAATCTGTAATGTTCTAAGTATTTATTGAAGAAATTGTATATCTTGTAAATGTTTACTTGTAACAGCATCTTGTCATAATCGTTTTATGAACCGACAGTTGCACCACTGCTGTTTCTATTCTTGCTTTTCACCGTCAATATTTGGTTTCATATTTAAATCTTTTGTTTTTCTGTAATGTATAATTGGTCAACTTGTCATTATTGCATGATACATTTTCTATCTACATTATAATTGTGGACTAATGAGCACATGAGTGAGTAATGATCGAGTGTGGACTAAATGATCACTTACATACAGTATTGAGCAAGGATTGTGCTTGGGTAATGTGAGGCTGTATAACAACAACATTCCATGTTTTAATCTGTCTTGTCTTATTTCATTAAGGCATTCATTGTTATTGCTTTTTGGGTTGTGTATGTTTTCTAGTCATGCAGTGTATTTTATATTCCCATAAAATCTTTATTCATTGTGTAAACAAAATAAAAAATGCATTTTATGGATTGTGTTAATCCCTACATGTTTATGGAGAATGAGCTTAAGCTCTTGGGCTTAGGCTCACCTCTCAGCTGTCCATTACATCATCTCTAAGCTAGTTTTACTATTATATCTACATTTGAAACTGTGAATGGGATTAGCATTCAATGATTTATACTCGTTCATACACTGAATGCTTCATTATGTCCCTCTGGTTATACAGTATTATACTAAATTGTGCAGAGATGAGGCATTATTATTATTATAGATGACTGTTTCAGGATCTTTAATGTTCAAAAATATTGTGTACCATACTGGTTGTTGACAAGTCCAAGCACCTAACCTTGGGCAAACATTTCATCTATCTTCCAGTGTAAAAGAAAATCTAGGTAGGCATTATTGTCCAAAAAATGTGATCCTAACTTTGTAATGAAATGAGAACAAATTAACAAAAATCATGAGGTGCATCTTATAAGAGTAGTTTCTAAAACGTCGCCGACACACCTAACCGGTGCTCAATCACACACAACTCCGCCTGTCGCACATTTTTAGGAATTCCAAGTAGTAGAATTCCAAATATGAGTAGATCCAAAATGGATCTACTCATATTTGGTCCACCAAGATGTTTGCTTCAACAATCAATTCAGACATAGTGTGACTGTGTGGTACCTAATTTCCAGCTATTTGAATACTCTTAACACTTTCCTAGATTTTCGACTTGGAATTACGGGCGTTTTCCCTAACTGCTTGTCGGATCACGACGTAAATTTACGGTGCAGTTTAAAATATTTGTAAAAAATCCAGTTTAAATCCGATTTACTTGGGGTTTGTTTCAAACTCCGCTCCATGAAATTCCCGTTCTCTCGGGTAGGCCGCAAGTCACGTCGGCCTACTGGGTCACGTGACAGACCGTGACCCAGTGATCCGTCACGTGATCGGATATCTCTCCCCTCGGCCGCCATACTTGCACGTTTTCAAGGATTATTACCCGTTTGTGTGTGTTTATAACCCACTAAATTCATCAATAATGGATCCAGCACCAGGCCCCAAGCGGTGTTTCGGCTACAGGAGCCTCAGAATCAAGTGGAAAAGACAGGATTACCGCCATCTATAGGAGGTTTGCTGGTATGAGGCTCACTCCCACCAAGATTCCCAATGTCTTGGATGCCTTTGATCAAGCTGAAAATGAACGAAGTGATGCAGAAGGTGAGGATGTAGAAGAAGAATTTGAAATTGGGGGCCGTAGACCCCTTGGGGATGACTCAACAGAGGATGAGACTGAAAGCCAAACTGAGGAGGAGGAGGAGGGGGCGAGTTGCGGGTGACAAGCGAGTTGTCTCTATGATTACCAACCTACACAATGCAGACACAAAGAAAGTTCAGAAAAGAAAACGAGTTCGCAGGGCAGATGGAACAGTAAGACTACAGCAGGTTGTGGTGAACAAACCACAGGCAATTGTTGACTACAATAAGTTCATGAAGGGTGTTGACCACTTTGATCAAATGGTAAAGTATTACCATTTCGCCAGGAAATGTCACAAGTGGACCAAGAAAATAACATTTTATTTCTTGCAAATGGCATTGCAAAACGCTTATGTATTGTACAAGGCCAACACAGATGATCGAAGGAAACTAACTCTGCTCCAGTTCCATGAAGTTGCTATTTGGTCTTTATTGAAATTTGACAAGGCAGAGTGGCCTGCAACAACTACACCATCTCCACATCTAGTTCATGCTCCAGACATAAATGTTGACACTGGTCCTGTGTATCCTGCTGCTGACCCGTCAACACCTGGCCCGTCGGGTGTGAGGCGCCCTCTCTTCACGTCTACACCTAGTGCTGAAGCTGAATCTGATGAAGATAATCCATATTCCACATTAGTGTTTGAAAACAATATTGAGAGCGACGATTCAGACAGTAGTTTATTGCCAACCCAGAGACAACAGCGACGTGTTGTTATAGCAGACTCGCCTGAACTATAAATTGAAACATGAGCTGGTAAAAATCCCCAAACGTCGCAGGTGTGAAGTGTGTGCAAAGTCGGGTATCAGGAAGGAAACTGGTATAGCGTGCAAGACATGCGATGTTCCACTTTGCGTCATACCTTGTTACACCACTTATCACAGGAAAAGGGTGTATTGGGTGGACAAGAAATAACCACCCGCACCAGCTTCACTCCACCTAGGAACATCTGTTGAGCAACTTTAGGAATCAGTACCTGAAGGAGGTGGAGTGGAGATAAAATGCTCAACTTATTTTACTACAATCGTCTTTGCTTTGGTAAGTACACATAATTGTCTTAGATTGTTTCAGTATTGTAGTCTATTTTCTTAGGAATATTTTGATACCTAAATGAGAACTGTAGCACGAAAACTAAAGTAAGTATACACGAAACAAGAGAAACTTTTTTTGTGGGTGTTGCGGGTGTGAGTTGGAGTGTCAAGAGCGGGTTCTGGTTGTGTGTTTTCCGTCATCTCTACAGCTGTGAATTCCAAGGAATTGTATTTGATATGCATATGTCTGTGTAGGGAATTTTATTCCGAACACTATACAAAAAAAAAAAAACGGTGTGAAACAAGTATAAACTTGAAAAACATGAGCAAAGTAAAAACGTTTGACGCTCACGGGTGCAAACACGCGTAAGATTTTATTCACCGCAAATTTATTTGACGCTGTGTTGGCCAACTCTACCCATGTTCTTATAGAACTTTCTATTGCGAACACATTGCTATAAAAATGAAATACGTAGCTCCACAAATAATGTCAGGACAGTGAAATAAGTATAAACATTCAAAGCGCTGCATCACACCAGTGTCGTCGCTGCTGAAATCACGGCTAACGCTTCGCCCAGTTCCCACACTCGTGCGGGTCACCCGATACCATAATTAGACATTGATAGGCATATGTCTGGATGGGGAATTTTATTGCGAGTTCAGTGATATCAAAATGAGCGCTGTAGGATGACTGTGAGGCTGGCAACAAACGAAAGAGTATGAACATTTACTTCCTGTTTGGGTGTCACGGCGAGTCATCTTCGTGTTTATTTACTTCGTGGTGGGATACCAAATGCCTGGGTGACATTTTATGCATATGATCTTGTAGAGAATTTCATTGCCAACGCATTGATACCAAAATAAAAAACGTAGCTCGAGAATTGATGTTAGGAGCGTGAAAAGATTATAAACTTTTTTGTGTTTACGCTTGAGCGCCCAGAACGCCGCGCGCACAACCCGCTTTTTTTTCGAGCTAGTGCCGCGCGCACTAAAGTGTTAAGATTTTATACATAAGGTACACTATTATAGTTTGTACACCACAGGATGATTAAAAATGCTGATACTGTCTTAAATATATATATAAAATATTAAATTGGAGAAGCAAATTTACTTGCAAATATTGAGAATATTGCTTAAGAAAAATTGTTTAGGATGCTTAGTGTGTATACATACTAAGCATCCTAATATATGTATACATATATATATATTGTATACATTTGTATACAATATACTGTATACATTTTGTATACAGTATGTATACATACTGTATACAAAATGTCCATTATCAGTAAATAGATTTTATACAAAATTACAATATTAATAGAACAATTATTTTTTTTTAAAGCCATGAGCATAGCACATCCTGTTAAAATTCTGACATGCTATGTTATAAAATAAGTAGAAAATGTATAATTTTGTTAATTTGAATTTTTTCAAATTGTTGCAGCAGGTTATTTATACAAGCATAAAACTTACAATCAACCTAACTACCTCCTGAAACAAAATTTAAAAATTTCCTGCTCTTCCAATATTTAAAAATGTATTCTATAACCAGTCAAAATATTTATTGTGCTATGAAAATACTGTGGTAATTTATAAGTACATTATAATACCGAGAGACACAGCTACTATAAAAATATGATAATTTACTGTACTGTACAGAGACTTATAAATATAAATATCTTAAATAATGAGATGTGAAAGACATTGATTCTATGACACACAAGAACTTCTATTTTCATTTTTCTAATTTTGGATATCTTGAATATCCGATCTGACAATACAAAGTAAATTCCCCCCAAAGCACTAAATTAATAGTAAAGTGAAGGACAGACATGATTTGTTTAAGTGCTCAAGTTAATTTACATAGCTCAAAGTTGTTTCATTTAAAGCTGAAGCACATTATTGATGAGATTATCCAAAAGGGGTAAAAATCTGTTGATAGAAATCATATTTTTGTGTTCAGATTACAGTATAAATGATTTTATAGTGTACTTGTACAGTATAACACTGCAGTTATTCAAGAAAAACAGCTTTTTGTCTTAAATGTGCTGCATAAATTGAACAACAAATTTGAAAAATGGGGTTACATTCTCAGATATGTATGAAGTTATACATTATAGGAAGACCTTCACTTGAATTAGTGTGCATGGGTGGGTAAGAGTCGGTGGGTGTGTAAGTACCTAAGTGAAGTTACAGGATGAGAACTATGCTCATGGTGTCCTAACGACCCATGTACTCGCCTAATTGTGCTTGCAGGGGTTGAGCTTTGGCTCTTTGGTCCCGCCTCTTGACTGTCAATCAACTGGTGGGTGTGTGTTTACAGGGAAGGAAGCCAAGTCCTCAGCTCTTTGCCAGAGCTAAAAGGTGAGCATATAGAGTGCGTGCTTTATAAAAATGAGTACAATATAAATTATTAGAAACTAAATGAAAACTTGTCATGTACAACAAAACATGCTATGTAAATGCATACAGTATTATATAAGGATCCACTGTATTTAATACACTACCTTAGAATAAAAAAGGAATGGGGGATATTTTGAAGATGTAAATACACAAAACTGCATATTTAGCGCATACTTAACACGAATGTATACATGCTGTATACATATTTTTTCCATTATAAAAGATATATACAGTATCTAGTTTAATTTCAAATAATACAACAAAACTTTTGTATCTGCACATTTATAAAACATGCAAACCCATGATGATTATGTTCACTTGATTATATAAACTAATTGAAGCCAAGCCACCAATTAGTGGTTTGCACTCATATTAATGCAGAAATTTTCCTGCCTATCTTACCAGTATTCAAATAATCCAGAGACTATACAGAAATGGATTACTGATGCTGTTAACCTGACTAGACTATGTTACACCAAGATCTTCCATTTATCCATTCTATATCAATGATTCAACCACAGGACAGATAACCGAGAGCACTTAATTGAAATGGATACCAATCATCTAAACCAAGAAATGAAATGTTGCAAATCTAACAGAACACTACTATATGAATAGCTTTTATAGCAATTTTAAATTATTCACAACAACAAATACAAACAAAAAAACACACATTTGTGTTATGTGCCATTCATGCAGATTACTGCAAATTACATGAATTTCAAATTTGATGAATGCTTTGGCTTAGTCAACCCTCAAAACATCGTCTCCTCTCATCTATTCCAGGGAGGGTTAGAGGCTGGGAAGCTTCAGTGTTTTTAGAAATTTGGGATGAATAAACAGCCTTATTGTATTGAAAATACATACAAGTGAATGAATGTCTGGCAATAATTGCCTGGCAGAATTCATACTACAATCATAAGGCAAATATGTATGAAAAACATTCACGTGATGAGCTCAAACTAAATACTATACTTACTTTTGCACAACCATTATTAACATCTCCGTAACAGCAATTTCAGTATTTCTCAGATTCTTTATATCTTCTAAATTTAGAACTCCTCATCTGTGACTAGATCTAGGTAAACATCAAAAGATTCTCGATTGCAACATCCCGCTGCCTTGAAGACATACTTGTGGAATGTGCCATCCACGCAGATTGCTGAAAAAAAGTTAACATTATGCATGTAACAAGGGTTACAATTCACTATGGTGTTCTTAAGTTGTCATCAGGACGTGGATGGCAAAAGAAAAGAGAAGACACCACGTTATTTCTTAAGTGAACATGGAAATATCCACATTTTAATGCTTAAAGTATGAAGAATCTTACCATATACCGTAGAGTTGGCTCCAAAGGCACAAACACAGGCACACTCGGGAGGCACTGTGAAGTTCGCAAGGGCCCACTGGGACTCCATGTACCCTCCCAAGAATCCAATTCGTGAAAACCTGTAAAAGAATACACTATGAAAGTCAAAGTGAAAATTAATAGCAAAGCCAGCAAAATCATCATCTGCAGCCTAGAAAAATTAAAGAAATGTTATGATTGGTTATGGTGAGAGGAATACCCTCTGTAGGCCCATGTTCCCAGGCAAAACAAACGAATGTTTTCTGTGGAGAACACAGTTTAACCTTTCAGATTATCAGAACCCATGACCAGAAGTCCCATTGCTTCTAGATCTTTAGGTCAGGAGAGTAGTTAGAGATGGCATATTTAGGATAGCAAGTCTTGAGACTGCATAGAAAGGATATGCTTTTCTTGACTGTACATATCATGGCTGTTAAATAAAGGCACTGTTGGTATTTTGGTAGATCTTAGGAATTTTCACTGGGTTATTTCATTCCTGTTTTACTGTTGGTTTTAGGTTAGTCTAATTATTTGATTCCCTGACTGTTACTTGTCTGTGTCCTTGTGTTATTTTTCCATTATAGCCAGACTGTCACATTATTAATTTATAGTTTTTTGTAAATAAATTATTTAGCTTTATTGATTGTTATTTTACTTCTTCTAGACGTATTCTATTCTAATCCATTCTAATTCAGTCAAGTTAAATGACTGCACGAGCCTGAATATAGACAAAGACAGTAACCACCTACGTTGAGCGACGATTCAGTTGTGTGTCCTTGAGGGCAAAGATGTGGATGGTGCCTTTGTCACTTGAGCAGCAAATGAACTCGCTGTCCCCACTGAAGTTAATGCTGTCCGATATTAGAAAAGAATAAATAATTTATACATACATAGCTCTTCTATATAACATCTACAATTTAGTTTTCATAATTAGATTGTCTGCTACTATAACAATAAATTGTATAATATTATACTAATGTCCAGCACTGTGCAAGAGGAAAGTGTATAAAACTCTTAATTAAAATGGAATTTACTGTGAATTACTAACTGCCTGGTAAAAGATCAGTGTGGTGACTCAGTTTTTTTTACAAAGAACCAATTTATTGGTTAATTAGGGAGGGGCTACTGTTTACTATTCTATGCAGTATTGTACTCATTTAGTGTCTGCAGCCAGATGCAATATATAGGAGTGTATGTACAGTACATGTGTGTATACACATACAAAGGATCTATCTGGAAAAAAAAGACACTAAAATAAATCCCATAGAATGGGGGTGTCATGGCAGTTAGAGTATACACATTAAAGGTGGCAAGAAATATTCTAGCATGGGTGAAAAATTTCCTAACAGTAAAATGACAGTAGTGATAAGAAGCAATGAATCAGACTGGAAGATTATTATTAGTGGTGTCATAAGGCCACTATGATTTATAGTACTGTACATCATATTTTGACGTTGGGATTTATAAGACAATGCGATGTGCTATTTGAGAGGACAGATTACAGCACTAGTACAATAAGTGTTCATTGTTCATATAAATTATCACTGTCTATATAAACTACCAACCTTATGATCCACACAAAGAAACAAATGACAATACAGAAGTTTGCAACTAGACCAGTACTGTACTATAATTGAGAAGGCTAAGCTATGAAGACACGCTATGGGAACACAAGCTCTCAATGCTAGAAGAGAGGATTAGAATGGGTATGATTAAATACAAGGTTCTAAGGGGAATAAACAAGGACAGAGAGGAAGTTGCAAACACAATCGATACCAAGGAAAATAAGCACGGACAGAAGAAGCTGTGAGCACAATCAAGTACAATAGTAGAAATATAAGGAAATTCTCATACACAGTACAGATGTCAGCAAGCAGAAAGCATTCAAGGAAGAGTTGCTGGAGCCACTTCAATCCACAACTTTATGTTCAAATATGGCAACTTGAATGTCACAGAATACAAAACAATGATAAGACGAGGAAAAAAAAATAGATGCCGCATAACATTAGGAAGACAGGGATTGAGTCATAACCTCAAGAAAGAAATTGTGAAGTAGCTTTAGGAAGAAAGCAATTGAGGAAAAAGATAAAAAAATGGCTGAGGAATAAGAGATGCAGGGACCAGGAAGAAAAGTATTGAGGGACAAGACCAAGATGAAAAAGATTGAGAAGATAATACAGAAAAGGTGGGATAAAAACACGAGTTTCCCCACTTACCAGTATAAAGTGGCAGGATCAGAGCCTCTTCTCAATTCAGCCAAGAGCACTCTACGAGCAGTGTCAAACACCCTTATTAGAGTGCCTTTGTGGGATGCTGTAGCCAACAATGTGCCTTCACGGTTCACACTGAGGCAGGCAAGCTCACTTTTATGAGCTTGGACAGTGAGTGGGGCTTGAGAAACGGTCGACTCTGTTGTTAAAAGATCCTGAATAACAAGAGAAAGACATGTAAATGCCAGCAGTAGTAGTCAGTAATTCACTTTGCAAAATTTGTTTGTCTGGGTAATAAGTGTTATTTTCTAATTGCTTATGCCTTCACAGTATAGTAAATGGCTATTATTCACCTTAAACTTTGCTTTCACCTTTGCTTTAGACAGCTTAATTAAGAAAGACATCTTTAAAGTATCTGAAGGCTGCTGACTCGTGAAACAGTGCATCACAGCTATAGATAAGGAGTTGGTAACCTTCAAGACATCTTTCCTAAGCTGTCTAAGGTAAAGGTCAAAGCAAAGTTTAAGGTGAATAATAGCCATTTACTATACTGTAAAGGCATAAGCAATTAGGAAATAATTTATGTCTCTGGGTAATAAGTGTTGTGTTATATAGTGTACTGAAATATATAAATATTCTAAAATGTTCATGATATCAAGAAATTTATACACTATAGTACAGTACATGTATATGCATTCATTACACACAGAAATCACAATAGCGTGATGAATCAAATGAACAAATTAATAAGGCATCCTCTCGGACGTAGGTTTGAACCCTTGTCACGGCCCTTGTGGATTTGTTTATACGCATTCATAAAACTGAACTACTGTAAATGTCTTGGCAATACCAGTACAGGTGGCCCTTGTCCTGTATGACTGGATTAAACAAATTCAGAACTAAATACTTAGTCAATCTCAAAATTATCTTTGATTTTTGTGCACTTTTAGGATTACAGTACATTCTTGCATCATGGCACCTTCCAAGCATTTTCCACTTTATTATGCACTGTATTTGAGGCTGGAAAATTAATGGTTTATTTAATAATAGTATTTAGGTTTGTGTTTAACCAAGTGAAAATGCTCTCTTTTGGAGGTCTGAAATAAAGCTGTATTTTATACCACTAAAAGTTAACTTTAATCTTCAAGATTTTCAGGAATGCTGTTTCTCTACACTACAGCTCAATTTCATACTTTAAATTAAAATACTGTATGGAAAAACTCTAAGCAAGTACAGTATTACTATATACTATATTTAGTATATAGTGACAATACAATTTGATTCTAATTCCCATTGTCAGGGAGAGGAAGCCTGTATAGGCCTACTGAGGTGCCCCAAGGCCAACTACCAACCTTCCACAGGATGCAACCCAGTACTATATAAAAGCATGACAAACAGTATTTTCTTTATTTGCACATACCAAATATTTTATGCATTAACATACTATATAATCTCTCTCTCTCTCTCTCTCTCTATTTTATATTATATTATTATTTATATATATTATATATATATATATATATATATATTATATATTATATATTATATATTATATATTATATATATATATGAGCAAAAGATTATATGCATAATCTTCTTTAAGAATTATTTGAGGAATGGTGCAAAGTGAATATCTCGGTACATTCATAAATTCAAACAATGTAAATAAATGTCTCAAACTACTGTTCGAGAACATGTACTTATTTATACTAAAATCTTTCCAAACACTTACCACTAGTTGAACAGCACCAAGTTTGTGGGCAGGAAAACATAATATATGTCTGTCAGCAGAAGGTAGTGGGGACACCTCACACAGTCCCAAGGGATTGTCCCGTGTTTCACAGGTAAAAAGTCGCCGAGGAGAATGTGGGAAAGAGAAGACATGTATCTGCCGTCGACAAACTACCACTAACCTGATAAGATAAAGTTTAGATGATAAAAAACAACTATACATGTATTCATGTAGTTGTGCTTCCAGGGGTTGAGCTTTGGCCCCGAGATGTAACATGTACAGTACAGTACTGTAATTATATCTTCAAGCAAACTCACAAAATACTGCATTGTTTAATTATACAATGTAGAACTTCCATTAAATTGTCAATATTATGCATGTTTGGATAAGCAAAACTTGGTCAAAATATAAGCTTTGAGTGTAGGTATATTAAAACGTTCTTCCCAAGCAAAACACTAGGTTGCTCACAAAAGAAAGATCTACTGTGTCTAATGGACAGAATAATGGAGTGTCAGGCAAAGTGGCACTGTAGTAACCATTACAAATTAGCCCTTGTGAAGATCATCCTGGTGCTAGGGAGCACTGGGGAATCCTCAGCCCAGATTGGAGTGACCTCCAAACAACCAATTCATAGAAGCTGAAAACCCATCCAAGCCCTTCTTGAAATCACAATGGAGTGCTTTCATTATAAGTTAGATAACCTGGCCACCTACCCATCCTGTCACCAGCAGGCAAAACCATACTCGCATAAGATTCTAAATGCTCTTCAATTACTGTACAGTACTAGTGATGCCAAGGAGGCCTTGAAGGAGTTTTAAGTTTCTATGAATACATTTTATGGAGGTCATTCTAAGCTGGATTCTTTAGGGCTTCTAGCACAAACAAAATCTCCAGACTACCATAACTGAAATATTCCTGGGCTGTAAATATTACCTTAAGGAGAAACCTAGCAGAAGAGATCAGAAACATTATTTCAAATATTAAGTGTGACCAATGTCATCTTACCTGTCTTTTCTCAATCTAACAGCCAGTACAGGAGCGGAGAATGTAAATTCAAGGACTAGCCTCGAGGTGCAGTCATCGTAAATTAAAACCGTGTTGTCTGCATATTTTGGGACAGCACCTCCACCCACCATTGCCAGCAAGTTGGTCCTGTGTAACATCTCACCATGGCTAACACTACCAACTAAACTCTCACCTTGTGTACAAAAAAAATAAAAAATAATCAAATACTAACCCAGTACAGTATAAGATCATTCCAGTTATTTACATTACTGATTCCAGTACCTGGTCCTGAACAAAACATATAACTGAGTATTTTAAGTTGGTACCCATGCATGGATTTTTTCCTATTTTGGCCATGAAGATTTTGCATAAAAAAAAAAGATCAATATGGATTTCAGAATATATAACAATAAATATATATACCTGTATAGGAAAAATGTTATTCAAGATAAACTTTGAATTGATAGAATTTTGTTGAAACAATTTAACCAGACCTTAACTTACATAAATGTGCCTTCTCTGCCAAAGGTTCCACATTGTATATTCGAACCCCAGAGTCCATGCAACACATGAAGCAACCTGCAAAAGAATGTATTGTACAGTAGTAGGAGAAATTTACAGCTTTCATATGTGCACGATATATTGGGAAGGTGCAAAGGTCAGGAAGGGGTCAGTTGGTCGTAACAAACAGTCAAGAGTTGCCTAATGAGCCGAATACATTACATACATACACCCAACACGTGGTTTAATTATAACTAATCAACCTTTTTTAAACCTATACTATTTGCTGATAACACTATTTTTATCTAATATAACCCTACCTACCAACCTGTTCTCTTTATATCATGTCACATTTTGATGTATATTTTACCCATAGCCAAAAATTGTCGTACTAGAAAATGGCAGCAACTCGCAAAATTGACAATTGTCCTGTTTTTTGTTTACGGGTTCTCTGGTTCGTTAGGATAGGGCACTCGAGTAGGACAGTTTCTTTATGTTGGGAATGCTCGTGAGAACGGGCTGAACCCAAATAACCTAAGTGATATGGTAAAGAATGAGTTACAAAAATCCCACTCATGGATGTAATGAAAAAGTTCACGTTAGAGCAGAATAGACCCCCCATTACATCTTGTTTGAAAACAAATCATCTTACCAAACAGACTTTCAAATAAACAATGTAAACATTAAGAGTAAAAGTTAGGGAAGATACCTAGGCCTATACATAGACTTGGCTTCAGCACTCACAGTAAATGCTCTACAAGTCTCCAAAACAGATGGCATATTTTCAAAAATCAATGTCCCCAACTCTTCTTCTTCTCACACTATAGTACTAATTTATCATTATCTAACTTGCTGTATCTGTGCATGGGGGCTCAACCTTCACAAGCTACCTGAAACCCATAATCATCCAGTAAGAATCAGCCATCAGAACTAAAGAATAACAAACTGTCCTCTGACAATGTTCAGCCTCTCGTTTCAAATGTCTCACCATGCTAAACATTCACTTGCTAAACACATTCTTTTATAGTATTTACACTTACAAAGCCATATGTCTAAATACCAGATCTAGAACGTGTGTACTGTATTATAAAGAACCACCACCTTGACACAAAACTCCCGAATTAACTTCGATGAGGAGTAGATGTCTGGATATGTGTTCTACATCAGAACTGCTAGACTGGTGAGAAAGTGGTGGAGGCCAAGACCATCAGTAGTTTCAAAGTTTCAGTAGTAGTTTCATATGACAGTACTGGGAAGACGGGACACCACAAGTGTAGCTCTCATCCTGTAACTACACTTGGGTAATTACAGACACACACATCCCCAGGAAGCAGCCCATAGCAGCTGTCTAACTTTCAGGTACCTATTTACTATTAGGTGAACAGGGACATCAGAGCTGTCAATCCCCCAAAGAACATACCATACAAACAATGAAGTACAGAACATAATTTCTTTAGCATAGAAATTGCTGAAGAAAATGTGCCAACACCCACCACCCCACCATGTGCTAACAGCTAACCTAGAACTTTACTACCTACAAATATAACTTCAATATAATTTCACATTATCGCCCCTTACCATATTTTTAATGCAGCATTTATGTTAAACTCTGATTTTATCATTATTAATATGAACTGCTAGTTTGAACACTGCCAACTACAGAAGCATGTTAATCATTCGCTTGGACCTCATTTTATATATGTTAATTAAACTATGATTGTATTCCTGAGATAAATTCTTTGTCCAGAGATGTTTCTTATTTTTTTGGTTGTGACCAAAAAATGGCAGCAGTGATAAAACCAGCCATGCTCTGCTATACCTAAAATTATTCTAATCTCACTAAACCTGACTTAATAAAAGTTGCAAAGCCTGTTTTTTTATATTGCTTGGTATAGTGGGCAATAAACTTATCAATCTTTTACATGTTTGCCTCAAGAGCCGTATACATTCTGCTACATTCTGTTGTGCATAAGGATACCTAGGCTTAAGTTACATGACTAAAACTCTACTATTAAAACAAATTAAAACTTGCACATTCTTATTAATTGTTCTGCATTGCCATATAATTTGTTATACAGGTACAATAAAATGTAGAACAAAAAAATAAAAAAGTACCAGTACTAAGGATAAAAACTTGAAGGTAATTCTGAGCATGACGCCTTTACGAACCCTCACCGTGATCTTGATTGAAGCGCAGGCTGTGGACCTTTTCCCGCATCGCCATGTTATTTTTCAGCTGCATGGGCTCCTCCACTACTGACAAGACAAATACCTTTCTCCTCTACGGCACGTGCAGTTTGCATGAAGGTTTTCTCCTCCCGATGACTGCGAAAGACAACAGGTAATAAACCTTTGTCTCCCAGGGGGACTGGTCAAGTCGTATACTGCAATTTCGGATACCGGGCTAGAAACAACTTCGTTCACTGAGAAGTTTGTACATACAAACCATTCCGTTCGTATATGCGCTGGTTTGTGTTCGCTGTTGTTCTCGTCTGAATAAATACATGGCACTTGTTCATATAATTAGCGCTTCCATTATTAGAATTATTTATCCATTATTAGAATAAGGTGCAAACCATACCCCCTTACAGTTGAAATCTATTTATTTATATACAAGAAGGTACATTGGGTTGCGAGAGTACATAACATATATTAAGAGGTACATTGTAGCAAGATTTGAGATTAAAGGATTTAAGACAAACACGTTTAGAAACAAGGCGCCCCCGAAGGAGGCTATTATTTGTTATGCACCCCATACTCAACCAGTAAGTAGTGGAGCAAAACATAGATTACATGGTCATAAAGTCTTAATCAGACCAATTCAATTCAATTTCTTTCTTTATTATGCACCCCATACCCATCCCGTGGGCGGTGGTGTAAAGGATTACAGAGGCACATAATCGGTTCAGGAACTGAACCTTGTAGTTCGTTTAGCTAAGCAAATATCAATTTGTGACGCTAGTTACAAAATTATTAATATTATATATACATGTACACACTCTCATACATACATGTACATATATATATATATATATATATATATATATATATATATATATATATATATATATATATATATATTAGTATATTTTGGTAGCAGTCTTTCCTGTAGACATATATTATTAAATATGACCGAAAAAGTAAGATTAATAATTCTAACACGAATTTTCTCAATCTTTCGTACACTACGCTTCACTGTTGGAGGTAAATCAAAAATCACTTCTCCAAAATTCATTTTTATTTCTAGTCTGACGCGACACGGGCGCGTTTCGTAAAACTTATTCCATTTTCAAAGACTTCACAAATACACAACTGATTAGAACTTACGTATCTCTGAGTTTATATCTACATTTGAGTGAGGTGGGAAGGGTGATGTGGCATTAGAACAAGATGGGATATTAATAGGGTATTAAAAGTATCAACACAAGACAGAACAGAAACAATGGGTATTGAATAGAAGTGTTTGTAGAAAGCCTATTGGTCCATATTTCTTGATGCTTCTATATTGGAGTGGAGTCTTGAGGTGGGTAGAATATAGTTGTGCAATAATTGGCTGTTGATTGCTGGTGTTGACTTCTTGATGTGTAGTGCCTCGCAAACGTCAAGTCGCCTGCTATCGCTGTATCTATCGATGATTTCTGTGTTGTTTACTAGGATTTCTCTGGCGATGGTTTGGTTATGGGAAGAGATTATATGTTCCTTAATGGAGCCCTGTTGCTTATGCATCGTTAAACGCCTAGAAAGAGATGTTGTTGTCTTGCCTATATACTGGGTTTTTTGGAGCTTACAGTCCCCAAGTGGGCATTTGAAGGCATAGACGACGTTAGTCTCTTTTAAAGCGTTCTGTTTTGTGTCTGGAGAGTTTCTCATGAGTAGGCTGGCCGTTTTTCTGGTTTTATAGTAAATCGTCAGTTGTATCCTCTGATTTTTGTCTGTAGGGATAACGTTTCTATTAACAATATCTTTCAGGACCCTTTCCTCCGTTTTATGAGCTGTGGAAAAGAAGTTCCTGTAAAATAGTCTAATAGGGGGTATAGGTGTTGTGTTAGTTGTCTCTTCAGAGGTTGCATGGCTTTTCACTTTCCTTCTTATGATGTCTTCGATGAAACCATTGGAGAAGCCGTTATTGACTAGGACCTGCCTTACCCTACAGAGTTCTTCGTCGACTTGCTTCCATTCTGAGCTGTGGCTGAGAGCACGGTCGACGTATGCGTTAACAACACTCCTCTTGTACCTGTCAGGGCAGTCGCTGTTGGCATTTAGGCACATTCCTATGTTTGTTTCCTTAGTGTAGACTGCAGTGTGGAAACCTCCGCCCTTTTCCATGACTGTTACATCTAGAAAAGGCAGCTTCCCATCCTTTTCCGTCTCGTAAGTGAAACGCAGCACGGAACTCTGCTCAAATGCCTCCTTCAGCTCCTGCAGATGTCTGACATCAGGTACCTGTGTAAAAATGTCGTCAACATACCTGCAGTATATGGCCGGTTTCAAGTTCATGTCGACTAAGACTTTTTGCTCGATGGTACCCATGTAGAAGTTTGCAAACAGGACACCTAGGGGAGAACCCATGGCGACCCCATCTACTTGCTTATACATGTGCCCATCCGGGCTCAAGAAGGGTGCCTCTTTAGTACAAGCTTGGAGTAGTTTCCTCAGAATACTTTCTGGCATGTCAAGAGGAGTACAGGCTGGATCACGATACACTCTGTCGGCTATCATTCCGATTGTCTCGTCCACAGGTACGTTGGTAAACAGCGATTCTACGTCCAACGAGGCTCTTATCCCTGTGGCCCGTGTGCCCCGCAGTAAGTCCACAAATTCCTTTGGAGACTTCAGGCTGAAAGCGCAAGGAACATAAGGAGTCAGCAGGCCGTTGAGTCGCTTCGCCAGTCTGTACGTGGGTGTACAGACTGTGAACGTGTCTGTACGTGGGTGTACAGACTGTGGACGTGTAAAGCAATTTTTGTGGTTGGTAATATTTAGATTGTCAGTGATGTATGACAAGGCTTAAGACCCCTTGTGGTATGACAGCATTTTTCCCCAGTCATTTCTTTAACAAATGAAAGGGTCCTCATAACCATTCTTTTGTCCTTTCTACCATGTACCTGTTTGTTGCTTCTTGGTCTTTCATTTGGTACTTTGGCTATTAAAACAATGGCCTTTGGTAATGTTGCAATTACCATTTCTAAAAAAAAATGAGCAGGTTCATTAGGCAGGGTTTGTTTTTAGCAAACAAAGTTTGACAAAAAAAAATTCCATTCCTTCAAGACCTTGCAGATGTTAGGTCAAACTAACCAACAGTAATCTGTTTTGCCCTTTCAAACAATGATGGTTTTAATCTAGGTAAAATTTCAGAATATCAGAAGTTTGGCAGACAAATCATTTAAGAGCTTTGATTAAATTTAAGTTACCAAAGACTTTGTGAAAACCATGTTGTATAGATGCTTAGTGTCACTTTTCTAATGTTTTGTAAATTTAAATGACCTTTAGTTAAGTTAATCATAATTTGTACAAAGCTTAGGTGTTGCATAGCTTTAAGTTTACTTTCAAATATGGAAACTAAAATATTGACTAAAGTTTCTTCCACTTTAATATTTCAGACTAATTTGCAATATTTGTTAGTTTATGTAAATTGAATAGGTAGTCCACTTTTACATCTTTTCAATGCATTTTGCATGCACCTATGTAACAAGTTACAAATAGGTGTAAATTTTACCAAGTATTTATTTTCAAAGTAAAAAAATTTCAGATGTTTAAACATTGCATCAATAGTAGTAAACAATTTCCAGCATAATTTCAGGACAAGGTATATAAAGTAGTTTCATTAAAATTGTTTTATTTAATAAGTTTTACATATAGTACTTATAATACATATAATATTTATTACTGTTTCAGGTTGTGGGACAGGTGCTCCTAGATGAACAGAAGATCCAAAAGGCCAAGACAACTCCAGAGACAATCACCTGTAAAAGAAAAATAAACATTAAACAGGGACACTACTTTTATTATCACCAATGCCTAATAATAAGCACAAAAAATCCTAACATCCTATCTTTTAAGATAGGCTCAGCAAGGCCTATCCCTTCCTCTGGTTTCAGTGCAGAGCTTGTTCCCTGAATGGGTGCATTACATCCACCACTTTAGTGCCATCAACACATGGTACATATGCTTTACTGAAAGCACTGTACAATGCATGCCAGGCACTAAAGTTTTAGATGCATCCACCCATTCAGCAAACAAGCCCTGTGAGAATTAACAATGTAACCATTGTTAAGGGTCCCTACACCTATGCAAATCTAGTCCATCTATTAGATGGGTAGTAGAGCAAAGCTCTGAAAAAGCCAAGCCAGGGAAGTCTGCAGGACTGCCTGGTCCCCTTTTATGAAATGGGGTAGGATCAGTACAAACTGCATCATCCCCTGTGGGTTGTAACAGTAGGACATGGTTACACACCTATAAATGGACTAGATACAAGAATTAAGATTAGGTCATTGATATAGCTAAAACATCAAATTCAAACTCACCCCCTTTTTGCAGAGTAAAGGTGCCTCACTCCAAGCCAGTCCATGCATCATAATCACCTGAAAAATATTTCAACAAATTAATATCAGATTTAAAGCCAATCTTGCTTTACTTCACAAATTCAAATAGAACAAATTTCTTTAAGGAATTTACCTTTCCTACACATTCTAGTAGCAGTAGTAAAGATCTAATTTAGCAATATAAATATATATGGCATCAATTTGCCAAGTTTCAGTAAATGTCATTTGAGAAACTATCCACAACTGCACTTCAATGGCAAATTACATTTATCTTTAGCCAATGCTATATTGTTTAAGTTATTACTATTTTTTTTTACTTATGCAAATCTATTCAGATTAACCTTCACTACAACTCACCTGATTCTGTTTAACCGATGAACTCTTCCAACTGACAGAGGGACTTCTGGACTTTCCAAACCACATTCTGGAAAACTATATAAATTTAAAAACCAAGCTAAACTAAACATTGATTATTTTTTTTACTTTCAAGGGAAAAATACCATCTCTTAGAACAAAACTTTTCCTGCCATTAACTTTGACTCATGATGACCCTTAAGTGTTATACATTTATAGATTAAAGCTCATTTAACAAACATTTAATGTTAACTAAACAAGATTTATATTTCATTAAAAGTATTAATAAAACACCCTCAACTATGCTGTTTAAGATCTAATGCCCCACATTACAATTTTCACAATTTCAACATACCATTCTATTCAATACATTCCTGAAAGGACTAAACTTGCAGATATGGTACCCACTAGCCTAAGCCTAGACTTCCATACCCCTAATATTTAATAGGTTTTTAGCAATTAACCTGTACCCTCTAATTCCAATGTACACAACACTACTTACTGTAGATCTGCAAGTATTTTCCTGCAGCTCTTTGTTGCCAGGACCTTCCACAACCCGACTCTCAACCGTTAATCAACAGGTGTACAGGTTCCTGAGCAAAAAACAATGTTTTTTTTTTTTTACCGACGCTCTCCCTATTGATGAGAACTACAACCTAATGAAGATAAATGTTAAATTTTATGTAGATACTGTAATAAACGAAAGTTTTTAAGAGAGAGTCGGGACCAAAGAACCAAAGCTCAACCCCTGCAAGCACAAATTAGGTGAGTACAACTAGGTGAATACATCTGAGGGGCGGGACCAAACAGCTGAAGCTCAATTCCCTACGCATAACTAGGCGAGTCCATAGGAATTACCGTTTGTCCTGGCGCCATCTATGTTTTGACAGCAGTACTACTAATGTTCCCACGTTATGTGATGATCGCTATACGGGATGTTACGGGTCAGTTGCTCTTCTATATATGTTTATGGACAACGTAGGTGATTTGAGGCAATTTGCGGCCAGAGTGAAATAGTATCCACGCGGTGAGTGATGGAGGAGGATATATACTGCTGTGTACTCGACCAGCGGGTGAGAGGTAAGTTATATCGAACAATTATGGGGAATAGATGGGTTATTTTAGGCGTTGAATGTCAGGTAACCGGTAACTACACAGATGGGGTAGTGTTTAAGTCTTTATTTACTAAAGTGGAACATTACATTATGCCTTTAGCTGAACAAGTCTACTGGTGGGGGAAGTAGACGGGTTTTATGCAAGTATTTTACCTAAATATTTGTATTTGGTTAACTAGTTCAGCCGTTACCAGGGAGGGTGTTCCTTTAATCTAATCTAAAAATTCTAGGCGGACAAAGTGATTAAATAAAGAAATTGAATAGAACGAAGTGGTTTGCCAGGGTGCTTAACATTTAGTTTAGTTCACGTACTATGCAGCCCATGCTTAAAGAATGAGAGTTTATCATATTGAATTTACCGTAGTTTTACTGCATTTAATATACCGTTTTTACCCTATTTAATTATGTCGGGTAAAGGCCGGTCGTGGAAAGTTCCTAATATAGCAAGTTTTAAAGGAAAAGTTTGAGTTAACTTTAACGCTTAAGTTAGTGACCAATTAGCTTAGTCTATTGTGAGGAAAGTTACTAGAATCTAACATTGCAAGTGCCATTTCTCTACTCTTTCTGAGAAACATGACTAGATACATGAATCGCATAGTTTTATTACTAAATGTTCATGGATTGGGTTGCATAGTTGAGGAAATGGTGATAAGGTTTGTGATTTTGTGTACCTTGACTTCAGCAGAGATTTTGATAGTGGCGCAACATTGATAGGGGCTCGGATCATTGGGAATGCTGACTGAAGTTGATTAGGTCATGGCTATACCAAAGGAAATCGGTATAAATGGGGTTAAGTTGGGAGAAGTTGTAAGTAGTGCCTAAAAGCTCTCCTTGGACCTCGGTTATTCGCAAGATTATGGTTTAGGACTGCAATAGTTGCAGAATTGGCAAATAGAAAATACCGATGCCCTATATAGTTTTGAAATGGTTAAGACTACCAGATGCAGTTTAATGCTGACAAATGTAAGGTTTGGGGGCTAGGTAAAGATGAGATAGATGGTGTAGATTGTTAAGAGTTTTAAAATCTTTGCAGGTGGTAAATTCTTCCCGAGCTGGCACTGCTCTCCAGCCTGGAATGTTGATTGGTTAGTCTTCAACTGCCTCCCAACATGGTAGTGAGGTCCTGAGCTGACATGCAGTGAGGAACGTGGAAAGCTTCCTGAATTGGCACATGGTATGCCTCCCTTTCAAACCAGCAGCTGGCACAAATGTTCCAGCTAACATCAGAATAGTGGATGAAGCCCACACTAAAATGTAAGTGGTACAGTAAAAGGACACCCCCCCCCCCTCCCTTTTGACACTGAACAGTTGGGAGGAAGGGGGGGGGGGGAGAAAGTGTGGCTTATAGTTCTATTGCTACAGAATCTTTTGCCATAAGCCAGTGGCAGTGCCTATTGGCACTTGCTATTCAGAATCTCCCCCTTACATAGTTAATTAAAAAAGAAATGCTGTAGACAAGCTCAACCTTTGAAGGGGGGGGGGGGGGGCAACATTTTCGTTGCCGTCAAAGCACATCAAAGATGCTCTGAGCTAACTTCCCCTAGTCATTAGTGAATGGTGGCCAGTAACTCTCTAGTAGGAACTTTAGTGACATTAGAATCCATGGAGAAAGTGTGCACTTCTGCTGTATCTGCCAGTTTGCTAGAAATTGAAATTGGCATACTTGCTCAGCAACTACTTGCCCTCTTGTACCATGTTACTCAACCATAACATAACCACCACACCACCCATTCTTCTAACTTTAATATTAGTTGGCTTGCATGGTGTGTTAATCATTCCTTTGGCAGAACTGTAGCTAAATTGTTCCCACAACAGTACTGTATCAGGTTCATAAAGAAATTTATAATAAAGACCAAGTGTGGTCCTAAGTGCTGCAGATGGGGGAGATAGAACCTTACACCTGCAGAAGTGTGGTGATAACTGGAGAATATGGCCTTGTATAGTTGCTAGTGTAAAAATTACTAAATTTAGTAAAATCACATTGTCTTGGTAGTATAGTTGGGTTAATTATGAATTTAGACTAAAAAGCTTGGTACATAATTCGACACAATAAATTTGTATATATAAATTTTGTATTGCTTTTATTCAAATGTTATACATGGTTGTTAAATTACAGTTTGTTTGCAATGTTCCAGAAAAATGTTCATGACTAAAGTTGTTGGAAAATAAAATTTGTATAGGATGTTGACTTGAAATGACTATAGCTTTGTTTGTAGTAAAGATGGGACAACACGATACTTAGTGTGCCATTTAAAACGGCAACTGTTAAACTGGTGGTACAGGTATGAACAAAATAACATCGCTATGCAAATAACCTTTTAGTAATATTTACTGTTCACATGACAGGTTGTGGAAGGTCCTGGCAACAAAGAGCTGCAGGAAAATACTTGCAGATCTACAGTAAGTAGTGTTGTGTACATTGGAATTAGAGGGTACAGGTTAATTGCTAAAAACCTATTAAATATTAGGGGTATGGAAGTCTAGGCTTAGGCTAGTGGGTACCATATCTGCAAGTTTAGTCCTTTCAGGAATGTATTGAATAGAATGGTATGTTGAAATTGTGAAAATTGTAATGTGGGGCATTAGATCTTAAACAGCATAGTTGAGGGTGTTTTATTAATACTTTTAATGAAATATAAATCTTGTTTAGTTAACATTAAATGTTTGTTAAATGAGCTTTAATCTATAAATGTATAACACTTAAGGGTCATCATGAGTCAAAGTTAATGGCAGGAAAAGTTTTGTTCTAAGAGATGGTATTTTTCCCTTGAAAGTAAAAAAAATAATCAATGTTTAGTTTAGCTTGGTTTTTAAATTTATATAGTTTTCCAGAATGTGGTTTGGAAAGTCCAGAAGTCCCTCTGTCAGTTGGAAGAGTTCATTGGTTAAACAGAATCAGGTGAGTTGTAGTGAGGTTAATCTGAATAGATTTGCATAAGTAAAAATAAATAGTAATAACTTAAACAATATAGCATTGGCTAAAGATAAATGTAATTTGCCATTGAAGTGCAGTTGTGGATAGTTTCTCAAATGACATTTACTGAAACTTGGCAAATTGATGCCATATATATTTATATTGCTAAATTAGATCTTTACTACTGCTACTAGAATGTGTAGGAAAGGTAAATTCCTTAAAGAAATTTGTTCTATTTGAATTTGTGAAGTAAAGCAAGATTGGCTTAAAATCTGATATTAATTTGTTGAAATATTTTTCAGGTGATTATGATGCATGGACTGGCTTGGAGTGAGGCACCTTTACTCTGCAAAAGGGGTGAGTTTGATGTTTTAGCTATATCAATGACCTAATCTTAATTCTTGTATCTAGTCCATTTATAGGTGTGTAACCATGTCCTACTGTTACAACCCACAGGGGATGATGCAGTTTGTACTGATCCTACCCCATTTCATAAAAGGGGACCAGGCAGTCCTGCAGACTTCCCTGGCTTGGCTTTTTCAGAGCTTTGCTCTACTACCCATCTAATAGATGGACTAGATTTGCATAGGTGTAGGGACCCTTAACAATGGTTACATTGTTAATTCTCACAGGGCTTGTTTGCTGAATGGGTGGATGCATCTAAAACTTTAGTGCCTGGCATGCATTGTACAGTGCTTTCAGTAAAGCATATGTACCATGTGTTGATGGCACTAAAGTGGTGGATGTAATGCACCCATTCAGGGAACAAGCTCTGCACTGAAACCAGAGGAAGGGATAGGCCTTGCTGAGCCTATCTTAAAAGATAGGATGTTAGGATTTTTTGTGCTTATTATTAGGCATTGGTGATAATAAAAGTAGTGTCCCTGTTTAATGTTTATTTTTCTTTTACAGGTGATTGTCTCTGGAGTTGTCTTGGCCTTTTGGATCTTCTGTTCATCTAGGAGCACCTGTCCCACAACCTGAAACAGTAATAAATATTATATGTATTATAAGTACTATATGTAAAACTTATTAAATAAAACAATTTTAATGAAACTACTTTATATACCTTGTCCTGAAATTATGCTGGAAATTGTTTACTACTATTGATGCAATGTTTAAACATCTGAAATTTTTTTACTTTGAAAATAAATACTTGGTAAAATTTACACCTATTTGTAACTTGTTACATAGGTGCATGCAAAATGCATTGAAAAGATGTAAAAGTGGACTACCTATTCAATTTACATAAACTAACTAATATTTCAGACTAATTTGCAATATTTAAGAGGAAGAAACTTTAGTCAATATTTTAGTTTCCATATTTGAAAGTAAATTTAAAGCTATGCAACACCTAAGCTTTGTACAAATTATGATTAACTTAACTAAAGGTCATTTAAATTTACAAAACATTAGAAAAGTGACACTAAGCATCTATACAACATGGTTTTCACAAAGTCTTTGGTAACTTAAATTTAATCAAAGCTCTTAAATGATTTGTCTGCCAAACTTCTGATATTCTGAAATTTTACCTAGATTAAAACCATCATTGTTTGAAAGGGCAAAACAGATTACTGTTGGTTAGTTTGACCTAACATCTGCAAGGTCTTGAAGGAATGGAATTTTTTTTTGTCAAACTTTGTTTGCTAAAAACAAACCCTGCCTAATGAACCTGCTCATTTTTTTTTAGAAATGGTAATTGCAACATTACCAAAGGCCATTGTTTTAATAGCCAAAGTACCAAATGAAAGACCAAGAAGCAACAAACAGGTACATGGTAGAAAGGACAAAAGAATGGTTATGAGGACCCTTTCATTTGTTAAAGAAATGACTGGGGAAAAATGCTGTCATACCACAAGGGGTCTTAAGCCTTGTCATACATCACTGACAATCTAAATATTACCAACCACAAAAATTGCTGATAACATGTTATAAAAAAAAATAAGGCCTCAATATTATTCTTTAATGCAGATCTCTAACTCTACATAATAGTAAAAAGACTGGCAATTTCTTAATATAAAACAGACAAAAATCCAAGACCTTGCACGTGAGCCAGAACAATCCATATCACAACTACCACATTAAAATGAAACAACAATGAAGGTAAGGTAATTACCAAAAGAAGGCACCAAACCAGGAAGGCCATGTAGCACCATCAAAGTGCGAAATAATCAGAGGGAGCTAAATATCACCAAGAATGCCAATACGAGAACAAAAACGCATAAGGTGAACGATATCAAAAGTATCCGATTCACCTAGAATTCTATCGAGGGACGGTCGGAAAGCAAGACACGCTCGTCCTGGAAGTCAGGACATTCAAAACTGTAAGAGGGACAACGCAATTCGGACAATAAGGAGCAGGGCGGTGCTCCATTAAGTGACCGTGGGTTAAGCGGGTATGACCAACCCACAGCCGTGCCAAAGCAGTGTCCCATCGCCGGTTACGGTGGTAGGAGGAAGGCCACGGGGACACACTAAGTTTGAGAGTACGCAGCTTGTTACCAACCACCCTGCCAACGGGGAACAATGAATAACAGGATAAAAGTCGGAATAAGGAATACCTTTACGGGAGATGGTACAAGAACGGATAGCTTCCTTAGCGGCAGCATCCGCACACTCATTGAAACACCAATATGGCTGGGAACCCACCAAAACTCTACTGATTTAAATTTACTAGAAATAAGAAACAGCCAATGTTGAATCTCAATGACCACCGGATGGACAGGATTAAAGGACCCTAGAGCCATGAGGGCACTACGAGAATCAACTACAACCACAAAGGAGGAATGAGAAAGCAAGAGACAAAGAGCATAGAGAATAGCATAAAGTTCTGCCGTAAAGACGCTAGCCTCCGAAGGGAGGCGACACATGTAAGTACGGTCAGGAAAAAAAACAGAGTAGCCCACACCATCCGCAGACTTAGACCCATCAGGGAAGATGGAAATAGAGTGGGAGTGCGAAGAAAAGTGCTCAAGGAAGAGGCTTTTTAGAATTGTAGGAGGGGTAAAGGCTTTAGTAATACAAGTCAAGGACGTACAAAACTTGGGAAGGGGGACTCTCCACGGAGGTAATGAAGGAACAATACGAGGAGAAACATTAGAAATATGAACAGAAAGAGAATCCTGTAAGCGAGATAACTGGACAGAAAGTGGGAGACAATGAAGAGGAACAGGAACCACAGGAGGAGGAAAAGTCAATGCACGACAGAGGCGAGAGGAAGGATGTTGGAAGGACCGCGCAAGATAGCGAAGACAGTAGCGATCACGGCAGTCCTGAAGAGAGAGAAAACCAGTGTCAACATACAAACTAAGGGCGGGAGTCGAACGAAAGGCACCAGAGCCGAGACGCAACCCAGTATGGTGCAAAGCATCAAGACGGCGAAGAGTAGAAGGAGAAGCAGAAGAGTATGCAGGGCAACCATAATCGAGTTTAGACAGGACGAGAGAGGAGTGCAAATAGAGGAGCGTGCGCCTATCCACTCCCAAAGAAGTATGGGACAAAACCTTAAGGAGGAATGCCTTAGAGCATTCAACTCGGAGGCAAGAGATATGGGCTGACCAAGACAAACGAGTGTCAAAGACTAACCCCAAAAGCTTCGCGGAATCCCTGTACACAATGAGATGACCATAAAGCAACAACAATGAAGTAAAGGTCCTTTCAGTAAGAATCTATCATTCACTGAAAGTTGCTGTAGTTAAAAATAAAAGAAAATACAAGTCCCTAGAAATAAACAAGCAACCTTTTTGACTAAGGAAAAGAAGGTAGTTATTCTACTGTATAAATCAAAGTATTCACTTAGATAACTGTATCCAAGCATAGAGGTTCCCCCCCCACCCCTTCCCTTTCAGAATAACATCTACTTTCGAAAAAGTTTATCATTGGCCAACAAAAATGATTCCAGAACTAAATTGCCTAATACCAGGAACAACTGAGAGCCATGACAAACACTGCAACCCTCTCCTACCCCCAAGTCTTATGCTATTTATGATCCAAGGTAATTGGAGATACTATACTCTACTTCCTACAGACGAGTCTAGTGAGAGGGTGATCTCCTGGCGATTAAATTGAAGCACGATACAGGTGTCAACGAACATCAGTCAGCCCACTTGTCAGCACAGTGGATAACTAATGACATCATAATCTGCAGTGTTGTATGCCTCCCTGTGGCCATTTAAATCAATAAAACACAGGGTTGTGGCAATGTTTACAGCATAAGGCAAGGTATAGAGGAATCCTGGAATGCCATGTAATGTGTAGTCCTTGAATGTGCTTTAGGCAACCAAATTGAATAACAACATTTCTGGTGTTCGGCTATATAATCCGAGTTTCTCATTCGGTATAATGTTTTAAACCTAAATAGGAATTCACTTTAAAGGTCAATTTATTTGGAAAGTGCTAACCAGATTCCAAATTACTGAGCTCTGAAAGTACTACAAGGCAAGTTTAACCGAATGAGTGTTTGCCTATCCATACCCCCATGAGGTATGTGACAACACTGAATAAAGAAAGGGTCTTGGAGCATTCACCGTGCAGGTATTTGACATGACCAATATAGCCAAGTGTTAAAGATCATTCTAAGCAGTTCTGCACAATCCATATACTATCAATTAATATAATTGTACAATGGTGCTTGGTGGATGATATTTCCTATTAAAACTCATTGGACAACTGTTTGTATTAGACATTTTAAACCTACAAATGGTAGCCCTAGATATCGCACTACAGTATTAATTACAAGATGAACAATGTAAAATCAATACCACAACAGCAAAGGATGACGGCTTTTCAACAACCGACAAACACGCAGGTCTAACACCAGCCATCCCGAGAGAGGACGTCCCAAGCATGTACACCCCACAACTTTACATCACTTTTGCTACCTCACGCGAGCACGCAACAGCATGAGGATGCCATACTCCCAAACAAACTCCATGCACTTTGAGCCTTTAACAACTCAACATTTAAAAAGTGGATTTAAAAAATCAAACACCTGAATTTTTCCCTAATTAAATTTACTAGGGAAATGCACACCAAGCCATGAAACTTACAATGAAGATGAACAAACTACACACAACTGTCACCAAACTTCCACATACCACCCCCCTCTCACTCCTGCCCTCCCTCCTTAGGTGCTCTGATTGGCTGAGCACCTGAGCCACCACCACTCACCTCTTGTTGTGAGAGCCTAAAGCATGTTTGGTTGCACTTTAAAAGTTCCCGAGTGTACTCGCCTAATTGTGAGTACCGCCTGCCCGGTTCACCATTTTGTTTTTCAATCTACAGTACCTCAATTTACCCCTTTACAGTCAAATATTATGCAAAATTCTGTTTAAGACTTGTCCCTTCTTAACTTAAATAACTGCTTTGGCCATCTGCAATCTTTCTAGGTGGGTAAAAATGACTCTTGAGGCCAGAAAGGACTTATCAGACGGCGATCATAACAATACGGTACACACACAAAATCACAACCTGATATACACCAAGCAGAAAAGCCACTGGAGCTGTGAGGCGACGTAAACCCTTGCCCAAGGCACTGGCAGCTGCATACTCTACCACAGTATATTACTGACTTTGTAAAAGTCTTACAACCGGATTTCCCCATAAATCACAGCAAGTTTTGAGGCCCCTCCTTGAGTCAACGTCTTACGTAAGACCTACAAGCACTCGGGTGAAGGCTGAAGCAGTTCAACACCATACGCCCCAACTTCAAATACACAGTTGAGAGGCGGGACCAAAACGTGATTTTCTGTGTGTGCTTGAAGTTGGGGCATACGGTCTTGCTTCACCCTTCACCGGCGTACTTCAGGGGTTTTATTTAATACTTGGACTGGCTTCAGTAGGGCCTCCAGACTTTCTGTGGCTTCACAAGTGTCACGTGAATCCCCTGCATAGCACTGGAACTGCCTTTTCCCTTCACCTTCAATGCCTCTGCACTGGAAGTATACATCTACACCAGCCCAGAAGAGTCATCAGTCCTGCCACCTCTCCATACCCCCCAGGGCCTGGCACGGCCTGGTACGACTCAGATGCAAGCCGGGCGCCACTGCTAACTGGCAGTTTGTCCCCACAAACAAGCAGTTAGCCGCCTTCAACTGACAGTGGTACAGCTCAACACAAAGGCACCGCCAGCCACAACGAGCAGTTTGCTAGTTGACCACATGTCCACCTCGTGTTGACACTGGATGAGTCATCACCGCCGGACTATATAAAGAGCGCTGCCTCCCTGGAGAGGCAATCTCTCCCTTAGTGCTCTAGGATCACCTTGGTGTCTCTAACCCGTCGTCCACTTCCAGCCAACGTCGTGTGACTGATGCCATGGTGGTATGGTAGCTGTCTTCAGAACACCAGTATATCTTCATACTTTTATTCACTGCTTATAGTTTATTTTTTGCATTTAAGGTCATACTAACTTGTTCACCTTTGCATTACATGATAGTCAAGTATTGTCATGTCTTATTTTTGTTCATTACTATTTCAGTAAATTGTTTAATTATTTATTTGATAATTTTCATTCGTTTCCACCTGCAACTTACACACTGCAAGGCCAATAGCAGCATTTCTTTCATTTATGTGAGGGAGAGCCATACCATCTTGGTTCAGTATAGCTGTGATACCATAACCCGTCACACAAGATATCCAGTTGTAAGACTTTTACCATCAGTGGTGGTAGAGTATGCAACTGGCAATGCCTTTGTTACAGGTTCGCTTCATCTCACAGCCCCAGTGGATTTTCTCACACATTTGAATACATGAAACAACTTTATTTGATACATTCCAAACCAAAGTACTGTACAGTACAGTAATTATCAAACCATCAAATGTGTGGGATAATCATAGTGCGCTAAATATCACTAACGTCGCCAATACAAGAACAAAAACGCATACGGCGAACAATATCAAAGGTATTGAATTTACCAAGAATTTTATCGAGGGACAATTGACAGTGAGGGATGGTCGGGAAGCAAGACACGTAAGTCCTGGAAGTCAGGACACGTAGAGACAACGGTTTGGACAATAAGAAGCAGGGCAGCGCTCCATTAAGTGCCCGTGAGTTAAACGTGTATGACCAATATACAACCTCGCCAGAGCCGTTTCCCACCACCGGTTACGGTGGAAAGAGGAAGGCCACGGGAACACACTACTCTTAAGAGCACGCAATTTGTTACCAGTAACAGAAGACCAACAACCCTGACAACGGGCAAGAATGGGGAAATGAATAACTGGGTAAAAGTCATAATAAGGAATACCTTTACGGGAGATGGGACAGGTGCGGATAGCTTCCTTAGCGGCAGTGTCCGCACGCTCATTTAACAACACACCAATATGGGTGGGAATCCAGCGAAATTCCACTGTCTTAAATCTACTGGAGATAAGAAACAGCCAATGTTGAATTTCAACTACCAAAGGATGGACTGGATTAAAGGATTCTTGAGCCATGAGGGCACTGCAAGTGTCAACTACAAACACAGAGGAGGATTGACAGCGAGAAAAGAGCATAGAGAATAGCATAAAGTTCTGCCATGAAGATGCTAGTCTCCGGAGGCAGGAGACACAAAGGTGCAGTCAGGAAAAACAACAGAGTAGCCTACACCGTCTGCAGACTTAAGACCCATTGGTGAAGATGGAAATAGAGTGGAAGTGTGAAGAAAAGTGTTCAAGGAAAAGGTGATTTAGAACTGTAGGAGGGGTAAAAGTTTTAGTCATGTGGGTCAAGGCTTACAGAATTTAGGAACGGGGACCCCTCCATAGGGGCAAAGACGGAATGACACGAGGGGAAATATTGGTAACACAAACTGAAAGAGCATTTTGTAAGAGACAACCGTACAGAAAGAGATAGGTGGTGAAGGGGAACAGGAACCACAGGATGGGTAAAGGTCAAGGCATGACATAAGCAAGAGTGAGGGTGCTGTAAGGACCGTGCAAGGTGGAGAAGACAGTAGCGATCCTGTAGAAACAGGACGCCAGTTTCAACATACAGGCTTAGGGTAGGTGTCGAAGGAAAGGTACCAGAGCTGAGCCGTAACCCAGTATGATGCAGTGTGTCCAGATGGTGAAGGGTAGAAGGAGAAGCAGACGAGTAAACAGGGCCATAATCGAGTTTAGACAGAACGAGAGAGGAATGTAAAGAGAGGAGCAGTGCCGATTAGCTCCCCAAGAAGTATGGGACATGACCTAAAGTTAGCTAAGGGCCTTAGAGCATTCAACTCGGACGTAAAAAATATGGGGCGACAAAGACAAACGAGTGTCAAAGATTAGCCCTAAAAGCTTTAGCAGATTCTTTGTACAAAAGGGGATGACCCCTGTTACCTAACAGTAAATAGGTATCTGGGAGTTAGCTGTTACAGGCTGCTTCCTAGGGGGGTGTGTGTGTGGGAGAAAAAAAAATTTAGTAGTTAACCACTGAACTGCTCTGTCTCCAAATAACACCCTGGTGCACAAGAAATAAATTCTTTCCAAAATTTTTTTTCTCTTCTTATATTGTTAAAATGCAGAGTCTGATCACGGGGAAACTAAACAAAAAATATTGTATGTGACTTACTTTAGCTGCGATGGAGCTGGGAAGTTGAGCAAATTATGGGCGCTGAGCGTTGGAGCGATGGGGGTCTGTCGGCCCCGCCACCCCGTGCGATGGCAGTTGCTGCGAATAAAATGTTGCGCAATTATTTTGAAGTTTCTCATTCATTTCTTCTTTTTTTTTTGCTGTAATATTATTTAAAAGTGTGTAATTTGTGGAATTTATATAATTCAAAGTATAGAACATCGCTATGCTCAAAATTATGAGCCTCATATATGCAACATATTCTACAATCAAACAGTGTTTTTGCTGTTATTACACTATATACACACATTGTATATACCCATCTACGTATGTATTCACCATAACGATCCACTATCTTGGTATGGTGAGCCCAAAAAACATGAGTGAGCTGCCACACCCTGCCAGTCCTCCCTCCCTCCTCCAACACATTACTCGCCAACATTCCTCCTCCCAAAATACTGTTATTGTGTTTATTACACTATTTACACACGTTATGTATAAGTATGTACATGTTTTATTCATGTACATACGTACATACTTGCCATCTCCTCACCTCTCTCTCTTGCCTACTTAATGCTCTTGCTTCCCTCATCTCATCACAATCGACTTTATAATGGTCCAGGACGGATCGAAATGTCGTCGTCTATTCAATTTCCAGTGTGTGGTTTGGTCAACAATGAAATCTTCATGCAAGATCTTATAAAGAAAACCCCTAGAACGAGTTTTGCAGATACGAAAGAGTTTAAGGTGAGTAGGGGATGGTTTGAGAAATTTTGAAAAAAGACGTGGTATTCATAGTGTTGTGAGGCATGGTGAGGGTGCCAGCTCAGACAAAGTAGGGGCTGAAAGATTTGTTCGTGATTTTAAAGATTTTGTAGATACTGTATTGACGGATATATTCCACAACAAGTGTTTAATTGTGAGGAGACATGGCTATTCTGGAAAAAATTGCCGAAGAGGACATACATTACCCAAGAGGAGACGTCACTGCCCGGACACAAGCTAACTTGGGCTAACTTGTGTCAGGATAGGCTAACTCTTGTGCTGTGTGGCAATTTGAAAATTAAACCCTTGCTCGTGTATCATTCCGAAAATCCAAGAGTTTTAAAAAATATATAACGTGCAGAAAAACTGTGATGTAGAGTGGTTTGCCCTGCCATCAAAAAATATCTGCAAGAGAAAAGTTTGACACTAAAGGGCCTGCTTCTCGACAATGCTCCTGCTCATCCTCCAGACTTGGAGGATGCATTGTTGGGGCCACTTTTTTTTTTTAGGGATATTCCTGCATGGGCCCTAAGTTTCTGGCTAATGAACCAATGACATGAAGGAGGAGTTTTCAACCTACCTTGTGTTAGGTGTGCAGGGGTCAATAGGCTGAACATAATGTCAGGAGCAAAGGGGGGCGTTTGCCTCTTCAAACACAATTGTGACCATCTTCATCTCTTCGAACTATCCTAAATGCTCTCTTCACCTGTCTGACCAAATTGGGTGTCCAGACCACCTTTGAATCTGAAATTGTAAAATTAATAGTGATTTCAGAATATTCAGTCCATTTATACTAACAAAATTATATACAGTACAGTATACTGTAATTGAAATTTTACAGAAAGATAAAGGCAATTTAGTAACTTTGTTAAAATGCACATGGGGGAAATACATGAAAATAGGTTAATATGGTTTGTAAGGTTGATGGGAAATGTTTATTACTTTTATGATTTAAAAGATGTATAGCCCTGATACTCCATCCTGGGTGCATTCCACCAGGTAATGACCACAGCAAAAGTTTTCCCCGAGGCTCTATTGTCACACAAACTTTTCACATTTTCAAACTTGATTCATCTTTTTCCCCCTCGTTCCAGGGGTTTTCTTTAAAAGGTCTTCATGCAAATGCCTTGGTTTCTCACAAATGATGGCCTCTGAAATGCTATCACCTGCTAACTCTTTGTTGTGTATCCAAATTAATAAAAACTTTTCAACATCCTCAAGTGTTTGTGTTCTTTGTTTCGGGATTGTTGATATGCCTTTTGCCACTTTAACGCTCATAATGTCCTTTTTCTTAGCGAGTATAGTGCATATTGTTGACAGATTTGTTGTACTGCCTAGCTAGTTCAACAACCTGTGCACCGTTTTGACGTTTATGAATGCTCTCTTGTTTTTCCCTCTATGGTCATTCTCACATGTGTTTTCTTGGCTTGAACCTTACCACTGGCTTTCTTGGGACTCATGGCAAGATATATAATAACAAATTTTATGTTCAAATAGCCAAAAATCCCAAAACAAATGTAATGCTTTATAAAGAATTCAGGTGCAATAGTTACTAGGCAGGAGACACTGGTAAACTGAGGTGCGATCACCATGCCACCACGCGCTAGGTCAGCCCATACGCATATCAACAAACTCATTTCCCGAGGCAAAGTTTGTAACCCGATTCAAATTTTTCGAAGAAATTAGGCTCGTAACCCGAAAAGTTCATAAATATTCATTCGTAAGCCGAGGTGACACTATATATAAGTAAAAAATTAAAATTTTGTAGATACACTTGTGCTGTATTGATGGATACATTCCACAACAAGTGTTTAATTGTGAGGAGACATAGCTATTCTGGAAAAAATTGCCGAAGAGGTCATACATTACCCAAGAGGAGACGTCACTGCCCGGACACAAGCTAACTTGGGCTAACTTGTGTCAGGATAGGCTAACTCTTGTGCTGTGTGGCGATTTGAAAATTAAACCCTTGCTCGTGTATCATTCCGAAAATCCAAGAGTTTTAAAAAATATATAACGTGCAGAAAAACTGTGATGTGGAGTGGTTTGCCCTGCCATCAAAAAATATCTGCAAGAGAAAAGTTTGACACTCAAGGTCCTGCTTCTCGACAATGCTCCTGCTCATCCTCCAGACTTGGAGGATGCATTGTTGGGGCCACTTTTTTTTTTTTTTAGGGATATTCCTACATGAGCCCTGAGTTTCTGGCTAATGTACCAATGACATGAAGGAGGAGTTTTCAACCTACCTTGTGTTAGGTGTGCAGAGGTCAATGGTTGAACATAATGTTCAGGAGCAAAGGGGGGCGTTTGCCTCTTCGAACACAATTGTGACCATCTTCATCTCTTCGAACTATCCTAAATGCTCTCTTCACCTGTCTGACCAAATTGGGTGTCCAGACCACCTTTGAATCTGAAATTGTAAAATTAATAGCAATTTCAGAATATTCAGTCCATTTATACTAACAAAATTATACATACAGTACTGTAATTGAAATTTTACAGAATGATAAAGGCAATTTAGCAACTTTGTTAAAATGCACATGGGGGAAATACATGAAAATAGGTTAATATTGTTTGTAAGGTTGATGGGAAATGTTTATTACTTTTATGATTTAAAAGATGTATAGCCCTGATACTCCATCCTGGGTGCATTCCACCAGGTAATGACCACAGCAAAAGTTTTCCACGAGGCTCTATTGTCACACAAACTTTTCACATTTTCAAACTTGATTCATCTTTCCCCCCCCCCCCTCCGTTCCAGGGGTTTTCTTTAAAAGGTCTTCAAGCAAATGCCTTGGTTTCTCACAAATGATGGCCTCTGAAATGCTATCACCTGCTAACTCCTTGTTGTGTATCCAAATTAATAAAAACTTTTTAACATCCTCAAGTGTTTGTGTTCTTTGTTTCGGGATTGTTGATATGCCTTTTGCCACTTTAATGCTCATAATGTCCTTTTTCTTAGCAAGTCTAGTGCATATTGTTGACAGATTTGTTGTACTGCCTAGCTAGTTCAACAACCTGTGCACCATTTTGATGTTTATGAATGCTCTCTTGTTTTTCCTCTATGGTCATTCTCACATGTGTTTTCTTGGCTTGAACCTTACCACTGGCTTTCTTGGGACTCATGGCAAGATATATCATAACAAATTTGATGTTCAAATAGCCAAAAATCCCAAAACAAATGTAATGCTTTACAAAGAATTCAGGCGCGATACTTACTAGGCAGGAGACACTGGTAAACTGAGGCGCGATCACCATGCCACCACGCGCTAGGTCAGCCCATACGTATATCAACAAACTCCTTTCCCGAGGCAAAGTTTGTAACCCGATTCAAATTTTTCGAAGAAATTAGGCTCGTAACCCGAAAAGTTCATAAATATTCATTCGTAAGCCGAGGTGTCACTATATATAACTAAAAAATTAAACTCAGGATTACTTTCAACCCCCACCCCTTTTGCTCTACTCCATCGCCACCTACCTTCACCCCCTCTATGATGTACTCTTCCATAGACACCTACCTTTGCCCCCCTCCTCCCCTCTACTCCTCCATCATCACCTACCTTCACACCCCCTCCCTTCTCCTCCTCCATCGTCACCTTCCTTTCACCCTCCTCTATGATGTACTCTTCCATAGACACCTACGTTCACTGCATATAATGCTCCCCTCTACTCCTCCATCGTCACCTACTTTCACCCCCCCCTCCGCTCTACTCCTCCAGGGTCGCAGACAATTTCACGAGCGTGAGAACTACGAGTTCTCTAACCACTCTCACACTCCTACTCTCTCACCAGTGAGGGGGAGGGAAGGAGGGAGGAAATGAAGGAAGAAAGTTGGGGGAGAGAGAATAGGCAGGGGGGAGGAGGGCCTAGATACATTTCTTCCATATAGATAGGTAGACTGAGGGAGAGCTGCTTGCCAAGAGCCCTATCAGACAGGCTTCCTATTCCTCAACCCTCCCTAATATGCCACATCCTGGTCAGGACAACTTGCTCGATTGTTATTCTTGGTGTGACTCGAGAACTGACCTCGAGGCGGGGCATGGGCATGGATTATCTTCCTGGGGCACGCACCTCCCTGCCCCAGCTCTCTCTCTCTCTCACATAATCTATCAAGGGTCTAACATGAGGTCATTGTGCCTACCAGAAGTGTATATGTCCAAGGCTGGCCACCTGTCTGGACCATTCAAATGTATAAACACGTAATTAGTCTATTAAAATTATATATAATGCTACAATTATAAATTAATTTGTTCATGGTCATTCGTTTATCAGTATTTTAATATGAGGTATATATACGCATGTATGTATACGTTGACGTACACATATATGATTATGTGTATGGAATGATTATGATTATGTGTAATCATATATGATTATATCTAATGGAATGCATTAGTAAGTGATGTGGTGGAGGCTGACTCCATACACAGGTTCAAGTGTAGATATGATAGAGCCCAATAGGCTCAGAAACCTGTACACCTGTTGATTGACGGTTGAGAGGTGGAACTAAAGAGCCAGAGCTAAACCCCAGCAAGCACAATTAGGCGAGTATATGAACGAATGCACATGTACACTTTCAAATGAATTAAGATACCTTGATACACAATGACTTAGTTTAAATAGTTTAAACACACTATGGTACTGATTTTGACATGCTGATGTCTGGAAGGGAGAGGGGGTGTGGGGGGTTATTGTCTGAGGTGGAGGACCAGAGGAGGGGGTCAGTGGAAGGATGGTGGCTGGAGGGATGCCATTGTTCTAATGGTTATGAAAACAATTATTGATGGCAGGAATTCAGTGGGTGTGTACTTCACCCGCACCATCACCATACTGTGCCCTGCTACACCACCCCCCCCCACCACTCCACCCATGCTGTGCGGGGTGTATTACACATTATGGGATAACCGACTGTATGTCCATTCCTGTCTGCTCGTTATGCTGCCCTTCCTTTTGAAAATTGTCTGCTTTATCGACTTCCTTCAAGACCACACGTTAGCCTCTTATCACGCCCTCTTACCACTCTCAGGGAGCCGGCTCTTCTATACAATAGTTACCACTCAGTCCCCAAGGTGAAAGAGTGTCCGGGCATATGACTTGTTACGTGTACTTATTTGCGATTCGTTTGGGCTGTCACGTGTGGTGATTAGTGTTGGGTAAGGCTAGGCCAGGTCAGGTCAGACTAGGCTAGGTAAGGCTAGGCCAGGTCAGGTCTGGTCAGGTCTGGTCAGGTCAGGTCAGGTCTGGTCAGGTCTGGCTAGGCCAGGTCAGGCCAGGCCAGGCTAGGCAGGGTGAGAGAAGTAAAGCGGCAGGTACTTACGTTTCCGAGAAAGTAGCGGCGGTAGTATATTGTTGATTTAGATTCGACGACATCCTGAAGCTAGTAGGTGGCGGCCTCATCGCTCTCGAACTTCTTGTTGTTGTAGGGGATACGAGGCACACCCAATATCCCCCTTACATTGATCACATCGCACACTAATATTTTTACTATTTCGGACACCAGATTTGTCTGTTTCTTATATGTATAATTGTTCAATATTAAAACCACAATAGAATGATCTTAACAGTTACAATTTTCAACTTAACAGCCATTTATGTTCAAGTTCAAGTATGTTTATTGAGATAAGCAATAAATACATCTCAAAGGGATAGAGTAGCTTAGGCTATTTCTACCCCCCTGACTTAACAGCCATATAGTTGGCAAGAACGCCGCCCGCCAGTGCAAATGTCTCAGACTCTGTTGGAATATAACCAGTCTGTCAATCGGGTCAACCCAAGTGTTGCGTTTCCATGCGTTTCCAAAAGGGTCGCCCATGTTGGAATCGGTGAACGCCCTAGTAATATTGTTGAAAGCATCTTAATAACTTATTAAACCAAAGGTCTTTTTATGTCAGAAGAACGGCAGAAACTGGATCTATATATGAAAACTCTTTCAGGACAAAATTTAAAGTAAAACTAAAGATATTTGAAGTTGTATAAAAGTTGCATTTTTCATCGGTCGTAGAGCCGGAAATCCGCAATATTCATCTCAGAACAATGCTTATTTCACGCAGAATCGTTAATAAACGTAAGATTTTTATACGTCTCAAGAAAGATAGAAACATAAATTTACTTTAATCTAGTTTTACATAATCTAGTTTTACTTTAAATTTTGTCCTGAAAGAGTTTTCATATATAGATCCAGTTTCTGCCGTTCTTCTGACATAAAAAGACCTTTGGTTTAATAAGTTATTAAGATGTTTTCAACAATATTACTAGGGCGTTCACCGATTCCAACATGGGCGACCCTTTTGGAAACGCATGGAAACGCAACACTTGGGTTGACCCGATTGACAGACTGGTTATATTCCAACGGGGACTGGTCAAGTCGTATACTGCAATTTCGGATACCGGGCTAGAAACAACTTCGTTCACTGAGAAGTTTGTACATACAAACCATTCCGTTCGTATATGCGCTGGTTTGTTTTCGCTGTTGTTCTCGTCTGAATAAATACATGGCATTTGTTCATATAATTAGCGCTTCCATTATTAGAATTATTTATCCATTATTAGAATAACAAGGTGCAAACCATACCCCCTTACAGTTGAAATCTATTTATTTATATACAAGAAGGTACATTGGGTTGCGAGAGTACATAACATATATTAAGAGGTACATTGTAGCAAGATTTGAGATTAAAGGATTTAAGACTAACACGTTTAGAAACAAGGCGCCCCCGAAGGAGGCTATTATTTGTTATGCACCCCATACTCAACCAGTAAGTAGTGGAGCAAAACATAGATTACATGGTCATAAAGTCTTAATCAGGCCAATTCAACTCTATTTCTTTCTTTATTATGCACCCCATACCCATCCCGTGGGCGGTGGTGTAAAGGATTACAGAGGCACATAATCGGTTCAGGAACTGAACCTTGTAGTTCGTTTAGCTAAGCAAATATCAATTTGTGACGCTAGTTACAAAATTATTAATATTATATATACATGTACACACTCTCATACATACATGTACATATATATATATATATATATATATATATATATATATATATATATATATATATATATATATATATATATATATATATATATATATATATATGTCGTACCTAGTAGCCAGAACTCACTTCTCAGCCTACTATGCAAGGCCCGATTTGCCTAATAAGCCAAGTTTTCATGAATTAATATATTTTCTCTAATTTTTTTCTTATGAAATGATAAAGCTACCCCATTTCATTATGTATGAGGTCAATTTTTTTTATTGCAGTTAAAATTAACGTAGTTATATGACCGAACCTAACCAACCCTACCTAACCTAATCTAACCTATCTTTATAGGTTAGGTTAGGTTAGGTAGCCGAAAAAGTTAGGTTAGGTTAGGTTAGGTAGGTTAGGTAGTCGAAAAACAATTAATTCATGAAAACTTGGCTTATTAGGCAAATTGGGCCTTGAATAGTAGGCTGAGAAGTGCGTTCTGGCTACTAGGTACGACATATATATATATATATATATATATATATATATATATATATATATATATATATATATATATATATATATATATATATATATATATACGTATACATATATACATACACATACATATCTAATCACCTACACAAATACACACATCAATAATCTTTGTGTCACAAGTGATCAACAAGAGGCTCACAACAGTCACTATACGAGGCACTTTACATCTATGGTGAGTCACACAGTTACTAGTCTTGCTGCACACCCACCCAACTGGGCGGCAGCTTTACAGTCATGTGCATGCATTACCTACAGTAAGCAAATTTTGGATACTTCGCTAAGATTTCGAGCAGCACATCATTATGAATGAAGTACTTACACATTTCTTGGACACTATTGATGGTGTTATCTCTAAATTCCGCGATTTTTCACATTCCATTATATAATGACGCAAAGGATGCGAATAGTTCTGCTGACAGAGTTTACATTTAGTCAAATCTACATCAGCAGATGTTACAAACTCCCAGAGGTACTTGTAGCCGAGCCTAAGCCTAGCAGTGGTAACATCTAGATTCTAGAAGTCTGCTAACATTATTGGATGACCCATAGACGTGCGGTTCTTCCTGCATAATAGAATGATGATAGATGGAGTAACTGGTTTGAATTTCACTTTGCCTCAAGTCTCCGAAATTTAGTTGATGTTCCTGGGATATTGCTGCCCTCAGGCTGCTCAAAGGCAGTCCAAGTTTGTAATCAATTCCCTCTTTACGAGCAAAAGTCTTGGGCAACTCATCAATTCTCATTGGCTATTTTTACATTATCATTTACAACTAACTTAAATAACAACCAGTAAACAGACTGCTGTTTTCTAATTCTAGTTCAGGCACTTCCTGGGATAAAACGCGAACATTCCTTGAGGAACTGTGAGGTGCTTATCTGTTTTTCCTCGTAACGGTCCCAAAGCTTCCACAAATGTTCCTGTTTCTCTTTATTGCCCTTGCGGCGACTGGACTTTAGCTTTTGATCAGAAATGTTACGAACCCGGATCCAGCGTCCGTGCCTGGAGCAGTGACAAACACGCCATCTGTGGGTCAGCTCCCGAAACCCCCGCCAAACGAACGACGACACCTAGTGAGGACAGCGTGTACTGGCCTCGAGGACCAGTTTCCAGTCTGGTTCAGCGCTCAACACCGCCGCTCCTGACCTCTGGTGAGGTGGTGCTCCGACGACAGCGCCATCTATGGAGTGGATATGTCGGGCGTTTGTATCTGAGCCTGTGAGTGTGGTGTATTAGTGTCCCGGTTATTAATGACGTGTCTGCTTACAGAGCCGACCTGGGACCACTGTGTTGAAGGTGGAGTCAGTCTACCCGAGGCAGCCAGTCTCCATACAGTGAAGTTTGCTGCAGCTGTCGTGACGTCGTCCCCCCGGAAGAACACTGTGGTGTGTTAAGCCTGCCAGTGGAGTGGCAGTGGAAGGATTTACCCGGGACCGACGGTTGGAGACGATAATCCACTGGGGTATTGAGGACAGGAGGGTGATTGGTGATATCACACGAGACTCCTGTCTAGGGCGTACCCCTTTTATCGTTCGTGGAGTGGCCGTACCAGCCTTGGTGGCTCAGTACCTGCCAGCAGACCTGCTGGACGTGTGGTTGACGGCCTCCACGACGGTGCCCCCAGTGGACCTGTGTTGTGGCTGACCTGTGGCCAGGGTAGGCTCGGCGTTCTCAGAGGACACGTACTTGAGGCCACGAAGAAAGCACCGCGGACTCTGCACCTAGCTTCTTGATCAAGAGTCTTCAGCAGAAGACTAGTTTGTGCACGATCCCCATGTAAAGTGTTAATACCCCTCCCCCTTGTGTACTCTTTTTATTTTATATATTTAAATGGTGATGGTACTAATTATAATATTAAGTTCTTAACTATCTTTCCATACTCCCTTTAAGTTACTTGCGTCACGGATCTCATCCCTTGATAGCCACTACTGGCTTGGGAACGGATATATATATCTTCCTCTAACTACATCAGAGTAAGAACCCCGTTGCGTCCCGAGAGGGCCGTAACAAGAAACCAGTTGGTATTGCAAGGTTACCAGGGACGCCTCACGGTACAGTAAGGGGATTAAAATATATAAAGCAAAGTTGTCCCTCACTGCCCTCACTGTCCCTCACCCCTTTTGCTCTACTCCATCGCCACCTACCTTCACCCCCCTCTATGATGTACTCTTCCATAGACACCTACCTTTGCCCCCCTCCTCCCCTCTACTCCTCCATCACCTACCTTCACACCCCCTCCCTTCTCCTCCTCCATCGTCACCTTCCTTTCACCCTCCTCTATGATGTACTCTTCCATAGACACCTACGTTCACTGCATATAATGCTCCCCTCTACTCCTCCATCGTCACCTACTTTCACCCCCCCCCCCCCCACCGCTCTACTCCTCCAGGGTCGCAGACAATTTCACGAGCGTGAGAACTACGAGTTCTCTAACCACTCTCACACTCCTACTCTCTCACCAGTGAGGGGGAGGGAAGGAGGGAGGAAATGAAGTAAGAAAGTTGGGGGAGAGAGAATAGGCAGGGGGGAGGAGGGCCTAGATACATTTCTTCCATATAGATAGGTAGACTGAGGGAGAGCTGCTTGCCAAGAGCCCTATCAGACAGGCTTCCTATTCCTCAACCCTCCCTAATATGCCACATCCTGGTCAGGACAACTTGCTTGATTGTTATTCTTGGTGTGACTCGAGAACTGACCTCGAGGCGGGGCATGGGCATGGATTATCTCCCTGGGGCACGCACCTCCCTGCCCCAGCTCTCTCTCTCTCTCTCACATAATCTATCAAGGGTCTAACATGAGGTCATTGTGCCTACCAGAAGTGTATATGTCCAAGGCTGGCCACCTGTCTGGACCATTCAAATGTATAAACACGTAATTAGTCTATTAAAATTATATATAATGCTACAATTATAAATTAATTTGTTCATGGTCATTCGTTTATCAGTATTTTAATATGAGGTATATATACGCATGTATGTATACGTTGACGTACACATATATGATTATGTGTATGGAATGATTATGATTATGTGTAATCATATATGATTATATCTAATGGAATGCATTAGTAAGTGATGTGGTGGAGGCTGACTCCATACACAGGTTCAAGTGTAGATATGATAGAGCCCAATAGGCTCAGAAACCTGTACACCTGTTGATTGACGGTTGAGAGGTGGAACTAAAGAGCCAGAGCTCAACCCCAGCAAGCACAATTAGGCGAGTATATGAACGAATGCACATGTACACTTTCAAATGAATTAAGATACCTTGAGATACACAATGACTTAGTTTAAATAGTTTAAACACACTATGGTACTGATTTTGACATGCTGATGTCTGGAAGGGAGAGGGGGTGTGGGGGGTTATTGTCTGAGGTGGAGGACCAGAGGAGGGGGTCAGTGGAAGGATGGTAGCTGGAGGGATGCCATTGTTCTAATGGTTATGAAAACAATTATTGATGGCAGGAATTCAGTGGGTGTGTACCGGTCCGTCTAATTACCACAAGCTACCACAAACTACACAAACTTCAGAAAGCTTCCTGGCAATATGTTAGTAATGAATAAATATGATATATTTACTCATTATAATGTTGGTGCTGAATGTACAACACGAAAAAACATAATTTTAATCTGAAAAAGTATCTTTTTATAAAGAAACGAACTAGAGGGTTCAGTTCCTGAACTGATTATGTGCCTCTGTAATCCTTTACACCACCGCCCACGGGATGGGTATGGGGTGCATAATAAAGAAAGAAATAGAAGAAATTGAAATTGCATAATACGGTTATTGACATTCAATAATAGTAAGATAAAGCAATGAGGACCAAATGGGAGACCAGTGATCAGATGAATATTACAGACTCAAGGGTAGCCTTCTCTTCTTGTATATAAATGAAAAAAATGTTTGTTTAATTCTAATGCTTGTAGGCGAGAACAGTTGTGAACGCCAGCTAGCGCACAAGTACATGAGTGCCCAAAATACTTTTACACAAAAGACATGTACAGACAGGCGTGTGGCTTCTGACTTCTTTTTTATTGATTAATATTAAATATTAGGCGCTTACCTATAATAGTTATCATTTTATACATGTATAACTCTCACATAATAAATATAAAAGGAGTTTATCCAAAAACTGACAGAAGTGTTGTGTTTTGTGCGTTGTATCGTGTTTGTGGGCATTCGGGTGTGTTGTGTTTACGCTGGCGGGCGGCGTCCTTACCAACTCCGGATTATGTCTATTACATCACTAAACTTCATTTAATAACTATATGCCTGTTAAATAGAAGATTTTAATTGTTAATAGGATTATATTGTCGTTTTAATATGGAACACGTACACATATGCGAAACGTCTAAAGCTGGTGTCCGAAGTGGTAAAAATATTAGTGTGCGATGTTGTCAATGTACGGAGTGTCTTGTATCCATTCCAACAGGGTCTGAGACAGTTCAATATTGGAAGACCTCAATACAAGTTACTAGTATAAATAGGCTTCTAAGTCCCCAACAGCATAAGTAGCCATATACAGGCTTCCTGTCCTCCCGAAAAAAAACAAATTATTGCAGGGGGTTGGCTCTTCTGAAATGCACGATTTCCATAGCAGTATTGCATCGGGGTTTGAAATGTTCAATTTGGTTTTGGCAGTGTTCTAATCTTTGTCCCCATCAATGTGTTTGTGTGTGTCAAAGAAGTTACAACCTCAACCCCTGACAAAATGAAGTAGAAAGACAAGTTGTCGTTCAGCACCTTTGATGTATGAACATGTTAGCAAATTTTCATACTTTTTAAGTATCTCTGTGACATTCTGGTCATAGACTCAAAATACAATTAAAAAGTGGTACACTGGGATTGTGAGGATACATAGTATAGTAATTACAATCTTGTAAAGCCACTAGAAAACGCAGCGTTTCGGGCAGAGCTGAATATGAACTTAGCAATTTAACGTTCTTAAAAAAAACTGAACTCTTATTGCACTGTACATGTTCGTTAACAATTTACAGCAACTACCTTCATTTTGCAAAGTACACAAGTATTTGGAAACAACGAATTCTCAACAGCAGCAGCAAACTGACCTCTAGCCTAGCACTCGGCACAGTTGTCAGCTACGTTACTTGATGTTCTCAGCACTTGTCAACACAGCAAGCCGTTCACAGAATACTCAGCAAACAGCACCAAGTCTTCAGCGTAAAGAAGTCTGCAGCACAGAGCGTCGTGCTGCACACAATTCAGGAATATTGTGGTGGCAAGTGGCCATAAAGCCCTGATTCTCCTACCGCTCGGTTTACATGTCTGACGTATGAAACGCAGCGGCAATTACAAACTGTAATTCCCTTGTGTTCTCTAAACATTATTATTTTATTTATATATTTATTGTCCTATATATACAAGAAGATACAATGGGTTGTGTAGGTACATGTTTTGGCGTTTAAATGGTACAGTCTTGAAAAAGGAACTAATACACATAACGGTTGTATTTCCTGGAATTAGATTTCTCATAATTTTCTAGTGTTCAATTTATGTCCATTCTATAGTATGGAAACCAAAATTAAATTGCATGATCTTAATAGGGCCTAATAAGAGCAAGATAAAACTGAATAACAACATTAGATATCTTACTGCTAATGCTTCTACAAATAAATCCCAATATCCTATACTGTACTTGCTTTATTGTAAACCCTTTATGCCTTGATTCCTTGAGACTTAAGTAGGGCTTAAGAGCCCTACTAATCATGACTTCCAGTAATCATACCTTTTAGGCCCGCAAATGCTTGTTAAAGCTTATGCAAGTCATTAAATTAGAACCTTCACACCTCCAGGTATAGCTGGGGTATGAAGTATATAATAGTCAAGTTCAAGTATGTTTATTGAGACAAGAAAAAAATACATCTCAAAGGGATAGAATAGCTTAGGCTATTTCTACCCCCTCTTCTCAATGAGTATACCTGAGACTCCTGCCTGAAATTTAATCCACTAGTGTTGCTTTAATAAATTATAGCTCATATGCCTGTATAGCAACTAGTCTCAATATTAATTGTACCTAATATTAATAAGGGTGAGGGAGAGATGCGATCACTGCTCCATCCGCGCTGTCAAGTGGAAGTTGCCACAAAGATAGTATTACCTCATTATTTCAATGTCTCTGATTTATTTGATATTTTTTTTTGCAGTAATATTATTCAATAGTGTGTAGTGTGATATATTTATATAATATAGAAACATATAGAAACAGGGGAGCACACCTCATCAAGGGCAGCTACCAAGAGAATCTAGGACCATGGGAACCTAGCAGGGACAGGGGGGCTCGAAAACCTTAATGGGAAGGGATGGAGGGATAGAGTCGGAGTCGGAAGGTGGAGAAGAAAGCGGTGCCTTCTTACCTTACATGAATTCAGTTGTTGTGAAGTGTGTAATTAGAATTTAGCATAGAATAAATTCTATTCTATGCTTCTTTGTGATCACTGTTCCCTAGCTCATTCCTTATTTCGATGTCATTAATTTGTGGTTCCCTGTTAGTTAACACTAAGTTTAAAATACTATTTTCACACGTTGGTTTCTTAATGTGTTGCTTAAGGAAGCAATCATCAATTAATTCTAGAAAATCTTCTGCTTCATTATTCCCTGTTCTGTTAAACCAGTTTATTCCACTAAAATTAAAGTCACCCATGACACAAATACTGTTTGACCTAGATGCTCTAGATATTTCATCTCATAGATGCTTTGTTTATATTCTAAGTTTGGTAGCCTGTATATAACTCCTATAATAAGATTTTTTAGCTTTTTGTTTAATTCTAGCCATATACTTCCTGTGTTTTGATTCCCTCATTGAGACTACAGTATTTCAAATTTTCCCTAACATACATGGCTACTCCCCCTCGTCTAATACATCTGTGTGAAATAGTTTCAATGCAGTTATTTGATATTCAGCTAATACAAGTAGTTCTCTGTTTTCTACATTCATCCATGTATGAATAATATATATTGTTTCTGTGCAGACAAGCGTTTCGGGACAGCGTTTCTGCCTGAAATGCTTTGCGTAATAGTGGCTTTTGGCATTGTATGTACTAGCTCTATCTATAAATCCATCAATGTTTGTATCTCACCTTGTATGAATGTACTTTACCTGAATATACATTTGATTTGATTTAAACAAGAGCATTTAAATAGTTAATTTTGTTTCGTAGACTCCTACTGTTCATGTAATATACCTAAAGTGTATTGTTATTTTGAGGCCCTTCTCCTTCCCTGTTCATTTTGCCAATTACCCCCCCCCCCCCCACACCCTGCCACAAACACATACTTTTATTGCCACCTTTCTTGAAATCAATTCCCATACCACTATCTACTAACAGTTTAAACAAACAAACCCCTTCAACCACAGGTTCCAGTGAGTTGACAACAGCAACAACCCCAGCCCTAGATAAATGCACTCCAATTAGTTGCTTTTTAATTTCTGTATCAGTGTCAGCAAACTCACAATGTGTAACTAGAGCTTGAAGACATGTATACATGTACATGTAATTGTACCGACTTAAAGTATCTCGAAGTACAGTTGGCTTCGTTCTCGACTTGCAATCAGTAATATTGGATTTGCTTTATAGGCAGAACAAAAATGATTGGGAAAGTGATCTTTCACCTAATGCCTCTCTTCATCTAGCAGTAAATTGGCAACTGTTGTGGAGTTCCATCCTGGGAAGAGTCAGTAGTTTCTTTGCCACCTCTTGGGTGGCTTAATCTTCATCAATCAATCAATCTTAAAGTTTATTTGGATCTGGACAGGCTGATAGAACGGTCCCAATAGTAAAGTGGGGTTCGTTTTCGATGCACAGTCGAGAATTCCGGGTTTGAATCCCGGGCGGGACAGAAATGGTTGGGCACATTCCTTTCACCTAATGCCTCTGTTCACCTAGCAGTAAGTAGGTACTCAGGAGTTTCTCAGCTTGTTGTGGGGTTGCATCCTGGGCGGGGTCAGTAATTCTATCTTGGTGGGGGGGGGGGGGTCTCGATATAAGCCTAACGTGTATGAATATGCTCTGGTTTCCTGTCCCTCGACACAATGAATTATTATAAATTATTATATCATTGAGCCATCAACAGGCCCATTACCATGGGTGAATCCAATTGTCATATCTCCTAAACACAAGAATCCAGATCAGATACACATCTCTATGGACATGTGTATTCCCAACTAAGGTAATAATGATTATATATATCACCTTACTCCCACTCTAGATGACATGATCAACTGCCTGAATGATGCAACTGTATTTAGCAAACTAAATTTCAACAATGACTAACACCAGCTTGAACTTGATGAACATGCCTCCATCACAGTATTAACATATTGAGGCCTCTATAGGTACAAGTGCCTGAACACATTAAAGCTTTTTGTATAACATGCAATGCTTGCAGGAAAAGAACCTAATGTTAAAGCAAAGTGTAAGTTTAGTCGACATAAAAAAATAGAATTGTTTGGACATGTCCATATTGACAAACTTTCTCCAGATTCCAAGAAAGTTGCCGACATAAAGAATGCTGCGTCTCCCTCGACATCCACTAAAATACATAGTTTTCAGGAAATGCCGAACTACTGTCGTTGCTTCATTCCGAATTTCGTTACCTTCACCAATTTTCTGTGTAGGCTTCTGAAGAAGAGCTCTTCATCGAACTGAAGATATTACTTTGTTGACTATTACATTCTGGGTTCTGTTTTTTTTAGGAAGTTAAAGATCCATCTCTCTACTGTTAGTCATTCCTTTTGAGTGCATTTAGTGTGCAATAATGTCAAAGCCACGTTTGTAGAAAGCTTTTGCAAAATCTGTGCATATTACATCAGCATTTTGCTTGTTCTTCAATGGCATCTAAGGCCATGCCGTTGTGGTCTAGCAACTGTGAGAGGCAGGAGCATCCTATTCTCAACCCATGTTGCCCAGGGTTATATTGAAACTGTGATTCCCTGTTTTTTGTGGTCTTACTTCTTAACACTCTAACATCACACATCATAAAAATCTAAGAGCTATTGGCTTATAATTTTTTACATCAGATTTACACCCTCCTTTGTGAAGTGGTGCAATCTCTGCTGTTTTAAGTACTACCTCCAAAAGATGTTTAGGGCCTGTGATAATGTTTTTTTGCAATTCTTGATGAATATGTACTGTATAGAATTCCAGGAGTCTGGGCCTAGTGTAGAGTTCATAGGAATGCTGTTTATTGCTGCTTCAAAGTCGAAGTAGGTTGATATCGGATATACAGTTCAATGGTGGTGTCACATTCATAAAGAACTCATTTGGACCATTGATTTTCAATGTGCTCAAGGGTTCACTGAAAACAGAATTGTATTGTAGCCTTAGTACTTCACTCTTTTCTTTAGTTGTTTGTCATCTGTGTAGGTTCCATCACCCTTGCACAAGGGCCCAATGCAAGATGTAGTTTTTCTTCTAAATTTTGCATAGGAGAAAGTATTTTGGACTCTCTTTCTATTTCATTTATGGCATTTTGCTATCTTTTCCTCTCCTTTATTTCATATGATTTTTGCAAGTTTATCTTTATCAATTCTATTTCTCTACATAATCTTCCTTATGATTCTTGGGATAGAGTAGAGAGTTTGAGATGTTCTGCGATTTGTTTTTGTCGCCTACAGCATATTTCTGTGAGGTCTTAGTTTATTTGTTCCCAGCTAATGCTTTTGTTATTAAAATTGGAATTGCTAAATTCTCCTCCTCATGATTTTGAGACTGGCGGCACCAGACTATTGCCCATGCATGTCTGAACTTCAGTCAAGTTGTGATTTGAGTAACATGTATTGGTAATCATGTCCGTAATCAGTTATCGTTGTAAGAGTACAATCTAGGGCATTGTGTCCTGTCTAGCATTTGAGCAAGTTGATGGTAGAATTTTGACGTATCTTGCCATTCTTTTTCCTCTCTCTCTCTTACTAAAAAATCTCCCTGGTATGTATGAGTCTGTATTCATAATGGTGTTCTTTTGATTTTATTCGCTTTGCCCAGCATTCCATATCAAAGGAACAATCTCTGTTAAAACATTCCTTCTTGTTTAGTAAATTTTTAAAATTTTGATGGAAAATGTGCACGTTTTCAAAGCAACATGTACTTGTATGTAGGATAATTCTGCAGTTTCTTGGGTGTTTATATTTGCATGCTCCATTAGTTCTAGTTCATATTTACAAACGCCCCATGCTGGCAGACCACATTCAGATCAACTCGGGACTAAAGAGCCAAAGCTCAACCCCCGCAGCCACAACTAGGTGAGCACAGTGGCAGGTTGCAGGTTCGTGCTTTGTTGGATTATCTTGGTTTACTTTGTACACTTTGTGTTGGCTCTTTGCTGAAAGATTTTAGGTCAAGATCGTATAATTTCCTGTTGTTGCTATTAAAATGGTAATTCCTTGGGATGGTTCTAAGGATCAATATCCTCGTGGTTCTGTCTCTGACCAGGTCTCCTAGCTGGTAATCTGGTTAATCAGGCTGTTAGGCTCTTCAACTACGATGTGTGCTTTGAATTTTACTTAGGAAATTGTTGTTCTTTGTCCATCTGTCACTCAATAGAAATCTCCATGTGTATAAGGATAATGCTCGTCTTGGTTGCCCCATATCACTTGCCTCTGAATTGAATAATCAAAGGTCTTTACCATGCTTAAAGCCTTGTCCCATACTTCCTAGGGTTGATTGGTGCATCCTTTCTATTTACAATCCTCCCTTGTTTTGTCTAAACTAGATTATAGTAGCACCTATGTATTTGTTGGGTTTACCCTTGATCCTTTGCTTTGATATATACACTGGTCCTTTTGTTCATTCCGTATCTAGAGCTGTATGTTGAAACTGGTGTTATATCACTGCAGGATCATCATGATTGGTATTGCCTTTGGTACTTCATGCTGTTCCTATAACACCCATGTTCCCTTGTGTGGTACTTGTGATTCCTACCCCTGTTGGTGGGCCTTATTTTTCCTGCTAGCCATGCTGTACTGTTCTGTTTATGGATGGGGTCCGAGTCTGCCGATGGTGTTGGCTACTCATTTATTTTTCCTAATCAAACCCGAGTGTTCCACCTTTCCCCAGAGACTAGTAGTTTTATGGCAGAGTTGTATGCAGTTTTGTTTGCTCTTCAGCAGCTGTTTATTACCCACCACCATTCCTTTGTTATTGTGGCCTCCATTACTCTTAATCATTTCCATCCTGTGGTGCTTGAAATTCAAACTGTCTTCAATCTGCTAAGGATAAGAAAGTTTAGTTTTGTTGGGTATCCTGCTATATTAATGTTATAGTACCTCAAACAAACTTGTGGACATTACTGCTAAAGAGGCTATTTGTGCCTGTCTTGCCTCCACTACAAGGATTTCTTATTCTGATTTCTACCCACAATCTGTGACCGCTGGCACGATAGATGGTATGGTATTATGGATAAACTGTACATTTAAATGTGACCTATCCCCATGGCCTCTCTCATGTCACCATAATAGGCGATGTGAAACAGCTTTGGCTAGGCTGTGTATCTGCCCCACACACTAAGCTCATGGATACTTTAATGGAGCAACATTATGGTCCATGTTATCCACTTAGTTGTATACCTCATATAATGTCCAGATTTTCAGGATGGTTAAAGGCTTTACCAATATCCCTTTGAGTAGCTTCCCCACTAGAATCCTTCGTGAATCTGATGCCTTTGACATCGCTCGTCTTGTCTTTTTATTCTCCCGGTTGGTATCCTGAGTGATATTTAGGATCTTTTAAATATTCAACAACACAGTGTTGGTCTTCCCTGGCTTTGTGCCTTCTGTTGATAATTACTTTTTTGAATTTGAGTTGCTTCAGAAAAGGAAAGGAAAAGAGTAGTTGGAAAGATTGTTCTTAATTAAATGAAGACAGGACTTGGAGTAAGCAATGCTGTTCATGGACTGCTTAATTATAACTTAATTATAACTTGTATGTAGCCCATACATGTACTACATTAGGCCTAGGAAGGTTAACAAATCCACAAGGGCCGTGACGAGGCTTCGAACCTGCGTCCGAGAGCATCCAAATTCTGTGTTAGGAAGGTTAAGTTAGGTTTTCTTTGGAACATCAGTACAAAAACTTCCAAATGCAAAACAGTAGTGCTAATTTCTACTTTCTGATTGCCTTTCACATCAACATATGTACTGTACAATGGTCCTCATCGTTAGTATGAGTACTACAAACGGAAGAATGGGCTGCTTAATACCTAGTTGTCCCTAGTTCACCAACCAGACCAGTCGATTCTTTGTGTTACATTGAACCATTCATTACCCCCTATAACCCTTAAAGATGACATTATGGGGTCTCCATCTTAGTCAAGGAGAAATGCCTAGATGCCCTTTGAATTGGAGCACTTGTGTTTACCATGTCAAAGCAGCCTCGAGGTGGATTTATAACTCGAGTATTTCCAGAACTTGGTCTAAGTCAAGACCAAAATGAATTTTTTTTCCCTTTAAACACCATTTTAGAGCCAAAATCATTCAATAATTGTTTTACCATTTTTATTACTTTGCTTATTTAAGTAATGGTAATGTTTATCACAGAAATACTGTAATAAGAGAATAAAAAAATCACATAATTACAGTACAGTAGAACCTTGACTTACGAATGCCCTTAATTACAAGTTTTTCAAATTACGACCCCCAATTTTGTTGAAAAATCCGACTAGACTTAAGACCTTTGCCTTGACTCAAGACTTTGTTGATTCACATATGGGTCGGCCAAGCGTGATTCCTGGTGGCACAGGCGACTCTGCCGCAGTTTAATAGAGCCACCCACTTGGTGACGATCGTGTTTGTACAGAATTTCATTATTTTTGTGCTTTTTTGTTTTTTGAACATATAAGTAATTATTATACATCATGCCATGGGTCCCAAGAAAGTCAGTGGTAAGGTTCAACTTAAGGTCATGTGAGGATGACCATAGAGGAAAAACAAAGTGAATGTTTTTCATTCATTCATTCGTGAATGACTGATGTCTCACTACAGATAAATGTTAAAATGTAGGGAAAACAAGTCTATGGAAAAGTTCTTGGCAAGACGAACAAGCAGTGACCCACAACCAGGTATTAATGGAATACAGGTAGAACGTAAAACGTAGGAGAGTACCCCAGAGAAGTCATCACTGTCTGGTGTTATAATGGAAGGGGACTCCCCTTCCAAACATTACCACCACCTGCTCTTCCCCCCCTCCCTCACCGTCTTCCATACGCCAACAAGAGTTCTCAATAAAAGTAAAGATACACATTATTGTAGCTAGTACAAAAAGAGTATTATTTGGTATAAAATGTATTTTTAAGTTAATATTTTTTTGGGGTGTGGAATGAATTAATTCAATTTACATTATTTCTAATGGGAAAATTAATTTCGAGTTACGAATTTTTGAGTTACGGCTTGTCTGGGAATGGATTAAATTCATAAGTGGAGGTGCCACTGTATATTTTATATAAAGATTTGAGCTACACCAAGTTTTTTCCATTTTTGAGTGCATTATCAAGGTCTTCATAGTGCACTCAGGAGAGAGAGTGAAAGTGTCTAGTTCAAATCTTTACATAAAGTACATGTACTGTACAGTGTACAGAGGTACCTTCGTTTACAATCCTAATCTGTTCCCAGAGATGTCGTACACCAAAAATTCGTAAACCAAAACGAATTTTCCCATAAGAAATAATGTAAGTTGGATTAATCCGTTCATCACCCCCAAAAAGATTAACTTAAAAATACATTTTATACTGAATACCACTCATTTTGTACTACAATACAGTAATTTATGTATATCTTACCTTTATTGAGGACTTTTGTTGGTGTATGGTAGTGAGGAGTGGGGAGGAGGAGAGGTGTTAGTGTTTGGAAGGGACGTCCCCTTCCACTATTATAACAGGCAGTGATGACTTTTGGAGTACTCTTTCTCTCTCCTACATTTTGTAGGTGTACCACTAGGACCTAGTTGTGGCTCACTGCTTGTTTGTCTCACTAAAAACCTGTCTATTGACACTCTTTTTTTCCTTAAGTTTTAACATTTGTCTGTAGTGAGACATTACATTGTCATTAAAAAGGTTACAACTTTATCTGGGTGTTATTTTTCAGCAAAACTTTGCAGTTCTTCCCATACTACACATATTTTCTTAACGAGGAAGGGACATCAACAACCTGCATACCATTTTCATGTTTACTAATGCTCTCTTGTTTTTCCTCTATCGTCATCCTCAACTATTTTCTTAGGTTGAACTTTAACACTGACTTTTATGGGACCCATGGTGTGATATATAATAAGGACTTTTATGTTCAGGAAAAAAAAAAAACACAATGAAATTCTTTACAAAGATTTCAAGCACAGTCGTTACTGAGTGGGTAGGCAGGTAAACAATCGCCCCACACCCCAGCACCACACATTCCTGCAACCCAAACACGTATCAACAGACATTCCAAGGAAAACGTCATGCACCAATTCCATTTTTACGATGATTTTGACATCGTATACCAAAAAAAATCGTACTCTGGGGCAGTCGTACACCAAGGTACCACTGTATACACATTTTTTTACCCTTGCTTATCATGTCCTCCCCCCCCCCAAATCTAAAAATAAAGTAACAATATATTACAGGTTTTAAAAAGTTCACTAATAATTACCTGAAAATTTATTATCACCTCTACAATAAAATTTTGACTTTTACAAAAATATTTAATCTGTAAAAAATTTTATGTATCTGGATATTAACTATCTGGACATTCTTATTTATGATTCTAATACCTACTTCATACATTTAGGAATTGCACAACTGTGTTTCTAAATTTAATTATAGATAATGACTGACTGGATTAAGGCAAATTTAAACATTTTAAATTTAGAAAAGGAAATTAAAAAATTAACTACGTAATACATGTTTTATCAATAATCCGATTGTGGCATGATTAGAAGTGCTGTAATGACTTTCACAACAAATATTTATAACAATCGTGCATATTTTGAAATATGCACGATTGTTAATCGTGCACGATTTTGAAATCGAGACATGCATATTTTGAAATTTCTCAACTTTGCACCTTTAAACCACAACATTTCTTCCAGTTCAACAGCTGGTAATACTTATTAGTTGCTGTTAAAGAGATGACGGTATAGAATCTTACAAAAATATTTCTACCACTGAAAGCTCGCTAAACATTTAAGAAAACTTTGACATCACAGACAATATCCTATGTAGCAGCACAATGATGAATTTGAGCAGTTGATGAATTACACCTGCAGCTATGAGATCAATTGCTCTAACATTACACATCCATCAATTTATTTTCTTACTGACCTGCATGAAATTTTTTTTGAAACAAGTAAACTGCTATGTTAAATATAAATCAATTTTCACATTTTAAAATTATTAGGAACAAATTTATTTAAAACCTTGTTATTAAATAATATTTAAAAGCAGATTTGCTTAATTACAAAATATAATTTCTTCAAGTTCAATTGTATATTTTCATTTAAATAAATTTTAGTATTACAAAAATGTTTTTCCTTTAACAAAATGGTCATCCCAAACTGAATACTTGTTTTCTGTACAGACCAATTTTTTTTTTATAGAAAAACCACAACTTTTAAATTTACAATGACTCAGCAAATGAAAGTTCAAAAAATAACAAATTATTGCCTTCATAAATTAATCTACAACTTGTTTTCATGGTTAAAGTATTAACTTAGCTATGAACACATGAGCATTGTTCTTCACACACCTGATAAGTACAGTGCAATAAAAACATGATCAAAAGTTTTAAATTAAGGTTTTAGGACATAAGTAAATTAAGTAGCATTTCTTTTGTTTCTGGATTTAAACATGCATAAACGACAACTATGTGGTCAAACATTTTCTTCGGTCATGAATTTCCTGCAATTTCTTCAGATCAAATATAATTTCAAATAAAATTAAAGCTACTAAGGAAATCAATGAACATTGAATTTGTCACTCCTATTGCAAGACTGAGAGAAGGAAAACTTTAATGCCCAGAGTACTTTTGCATTATAAAAACTTTGTACTCTCATTAGGTAAATAATTTTATTTTTAAAAAGGTGTATTAAATTAACTTTGAATGATCAGAGTCAAGCTCACTTTGGAATGTGGTGAAATTCATGATTTCAGATCAAGTTGGCTATGTTAGAAAACTAGGACTGTACAAGTATATTTAAAGAGACTCGTTACCAATTTAGCTGTGCATGATACCAGTTAACAACCAAACTTCATTACCTCCAAAACTATACCATGTCAGAATTACTAACACTGGGGAAGACTTGTCCACTTACTACCAAGAACTTCATCTTGGCAAGTCCAAACTATCGGCTACCACCCAGCTTACTATCCCCATAGAATGTACCAACTTGCAATATTTTGTAATGCTGCATATTAGTAATAATAATTTCAATTTAGATTTTAAAATATATATTCTTCCTTTACAAGTTTATATTTCAGTCTTAAAAATATAAATTTAAGCTGCAATAATTGATAAAATATTTACAGTTTTACAAATTTTAACAAGAAACAATGAAAATACAATTTACAGTAATAAAAATTCTAAAGTATTTAATGAATTAATTTTTGCACATTATGTACAATAAGTTCATTACCCATATGAAAGAAAATATAAATATATGAATAGATGGATATTAACATTACTATACATTACTCGGTACCTTTCAGGAATAAGCACCAAAAACTCTAGGCAATTTTATAGCCTTAAAAGTTTCTAATATTTCATCTTTAACACATTATACTAGTGTATAATAATTCTATTCTTAAACCATGCTTGATAATGCATCACTATTCAAGGCTCAAGGTCGCATCGTTCAGATGTGTTCTCAGTTAATTTCATTATTAACTTCAAAGATCTTTACTGCTTTCACTTAATTCTGAACATTAATAAATTTATACAAAATGCAAAGATTATTCAATTTCAACTCTTCACACCTAGAACACTGAAGCCAAGACCTTAAATGCTGTACTTCAGTGGTTAACACCAGTAAATACACAATTTGTGCTTTACCTGAAACACATTTCTTATGTGGTAATCATTACTCTTTTACTCATAAAAAGGTATGTACTTATTTACAACCTCATCACAGGTGAGGTAAGTTTTTTCAAAATATTAAGTATATGTTATGACTGGCTACCTTTTTACAACATTAATGTACTGTATTTAAAACCTTATTAAAAGAGGCAATGTAGAGTAATTTTTCTTTATAAAAGAATATTAAAGTAATTTTCTGTACATTTTTTATATCAATATCACCCTAATATGAATATATTCTATATTTCTTCGTCACTAGTGAGATCATGGAAAGGTATTTTTGTAATCAGTTGTTCCGAGTCCCCTCTCGCTACAGGGGTGTATGCTGTATTTCCATTGGAAGAGGATTTTGTGCTACCTAATGGTCCAAGGTTGGCTACAGAATTAACAGCTATAGACGACCGAAGGTGTGTTTTGTGTGCCCGAAATACAAGTACTGCTAAAAACAGTACAACGAGCAGCAACCCAAGCAGGATTACGAGTAGAATTACATACCATGACTGTTGGCTGCGATATGCATTAAGTAGAGAAAGAGGATGACAATGTTTCTGACCCTGCAAAGAAAAAAAAATAATTATACACAAAATCTAGACTTGCTATAATTTCTTTAAGTTGTTCTAGTTCACCATTATCTTCCATTTTATTACTACACATGAACATTTTTGGCATTACTTTAATCAACAAGGCTGACCTAAACATTTCTTCCATATTCAATATTACTATTTTCAAAACTTTGTACATTTAAAGAAAATAGAGTCCTCAATGGCCACCTATTTCAATTCCAATTTCAATTTCAATTTCTTTAGTATATCGCCATCCATGTATTTAAAAGCAATTCTGAAGTTAGAAAGCGTGGCATAGGCTCCTCGCACAATATTCTTTATGTGGTCCTCAGGTGATAGTTTTCTATCTAGAACCACCCCTTAAGCATTTTCTTAATCAATAACAATACCCCTCACAAAGGAGTGCTTCAAAACATTTCTTTCATCCATTAACCCAATGTGCATCACTAGATCCATGCTAATTGCCAAACTTCATAATAATAAAAACGTGAGAGAGAGAGACATTACCCCCAGAAATGTCATCACTGATGTTATAATGGAAGGGGACTCCCCTTCCAAACACTAACACCTCTCCTCCTCCCCCCACCCTCCATTCCTCACTATCTTCCATACGCCAACACGAGTCCTCAATAAAGGCAAGATATACTTGTACATACTGTAGTACAAAATATAAGCACAGTAGTATTATGTATAAAATGTATTTTTAAGTTAATATTTTTGGAGGTGTGGAATGGATTAATTAAATTTACATTATTTCTTATGGAAAAACTTGCTTCGGTTTTCAGATTTTAGGTTTTTGAACCGTCTCTGGGAACAGATTAAATTAAAAAAAAAAAAAACGAGGTTCCACTGTATATAAAACATTTTATATCACTGGTTTCCTTTCATTATTACAGCATTATGATTCTTTTACTGTATGATATATGATCTACAAACAAGAGTTCCATTACCTCAGAAGGACTATACAGCTCAGCATCTCCCCAGCACACTGTGCATTCATAATCTTGTGGGCCAGAGCAGCTGCGGCATGAGTAGTGACAAGGACGGCAGTTCAAGGATTCTGTTGCGCCCATAGCTTGTGGGTTCCACCCGTAGTAATTCTCTGGGCACTTTTGCAAACATTTACCACCAAGGAGATAAGCATTTCTCTCACATTCTGAAATTATCAAAGAAAAATTAGTCTTCAACATTTTACACTTCTTTTAAGATCAATATTCTTGTAATCATAATTTTTGTTATTCCCATACATTAGATAAAAAAATTGTTCATGGTTGGGGGACAGGAAGCCTATTAGGCTTATCAAGGTCTTCCTAGGCCTGCAAGTGACCTTACTCAGGATGCAACCCACAACAGTTTAAAACCTGGGTCCCTATTTATTGCTAGGTGAACAGAGGCATGAAGTGAAAAGAAATGTTGTCCAACACTATTCTGCCACAGAAATTGAACCCAACTCAAGACCTCTTGGATGTGACCCATTGATAAAGCTATTTTACACAATTATTTGTAAGAGCTACTTGCAGTTTAAAAGTTATTATTTTTAATACATACTAATATTTTTAAAGTACTGTATAAGGTTTTGAGAATATAAAAAAAAAAACAGCGTTGAACGTAATGAAACGGCATTTTCTGGACAAGCCCTGTAGGCTCCCTGAAGCTATTTGAACTGATGTGTGCTATATTAGTTTAGGGGTCATCAGTCACAGTTCTTATGTCAACCGGGGACCACAAGCCAGAACCTGGTCCCCTCAGAGGCGCAGGGAGCAATGACCTATGAACACTTTACATTTAAAGTACGTCATAATTGCCATCGACCGGTAGGGACCCAGAAGGTTTTGACAGTGGTCTGTCAAAACAGACCACTGTCAGGTTAACCTGTGCAATCTACATCCCAAAAGATCAAGATAACCTCTTGAAAGAAACCAAAGAAGGAACCCTTCATGCGACTAGCACTTCCGCTTGTTGGCGCTACCCCCTCCCCCCATACGGAAAGGGGAGCTGGTTGCCGCTCGCTCGAGTTCATGAACGATGAAAAACCGCCGACCGGAGGGAAGGAGAGTGTCAGGGAGCCTCTGGGGCACATCCAGAAAATGGCGTTTCATTACATTCAATGCTGGTTTTCTGTGGGAAACCCTGTCGGCTCCCTGAAGCTAACTACTCAAAGATGGGTAAAAGGAGGGACGTATCCAGGAGGCGGCAGCATCGCAGGTCTCAGGACGAAGGAGAGACAGGCAGCCATGACAGGCTCCCCCAAACCACACATGGCTGGGAAGGAACCAGAACATTCACTCGATACCTGGCTGCCAGGAGGACCCTGTTCAACCTCCCAAGATACTTTGCCAAAAACTGCTGCAAGAGCAGCATCGACATGAAGGTAGACCGCAGGCTGGTTGGACTTTATGACACTGCACAACCTGACACGAACCCTGAGCGCTACCTGGTTCTCAGGTAGCGGCGTAAAGCTGCCACCGAATGCAACACGTGATGCACCCCTGGTCTAACAAACCAAGCATCCACAACCAACTGACCCCTCTGGAAGCCAGCCATCTCAATCTATGCTAGTAAAGAAGGAGAAGGCCGCAAATTAACAAAACGACCACCTGGACTAAACGAATAGAACTCCTGGTGTTGGAGGAAAGCATGAAGCTTTCCAACCTGAATGCCAGAGGATAAGGTCAATAAAAACAAGGCCTTCCCTGTTTTTCCCCTAACAAAAGGGGGCACAACAAAACGAGGAGAAGAAAGAAATAACATGGTCTAAAGACTAAGAAGGCTCAGGTGGCGCACGAGCAGGCCGGAGGTTAAAAAACAAATGGAGGTGAAAGCTTTCGGCACGAAGCGGAAGCCACATCCACTCCAAACACAAGCTCGAGCGGCTCTGCCAATGCTGCGTGGTAAGAAGCGGCACTGCAGTATTAGGCATGAGATGCCGATCCAGAAAAGCAGAGGGGCCAAAACAACCCGGTCCAAAATAGACGTAAACCTTTGAGAAGAAAAAGTTACGGAAAGACCACCAAGAAACTGCATACTGTCACTGGGAAAAAGACCGCAGGTGGGACATCATTAAAGAAGTCACCTGATCACAATATAAAATGGCGATACACACTCGCATTAAGACGACCACAGTAAGGTGAACCAGCGAGGTACCTCACTGGCCCGATCTGCTGGAAGAGGCGGAACTGCAGAAAAATGCCTGGGTTCGGACACCGAACAAGCAGTACCTGAAACCAAGGATGGGCCAGCCACCATTGAGCCAGGAGAATTGCCCTTCCCCAATAGGATTCCAAGCGAGCTAGGACCCAGAGCAACAGCTTGACTGAGGTAAAGACATACAGGAACCCCAGAAGCCTCAGCAGGAAAATCTGACTACCACCTCCGGGCCCAAATCTGAAGGGGCAGCCCCCAAAGCCACCAGAGCCTCATCCCGAGCGAAACCCCGCCATGACTCTGAAGCCTTAGATATTCGGGAGCTGGAAGTAAGGGTGATGGGGGCCATGCCCACTTGGGAAGAAAGCAGGGGTGTGGAAGGAATGAAGGTTGAAGGAACCAATGCCCCCAAATCCTGGGCCCTAAAACCTAAGCAGGGTAGCTCCAGAGGCCTCCAAACTGGCAACCATCCTGGCCCACTACAGTAAGATGAATTGAGCAAGCAATGCAGCCATGCTTGTTCCTTGAGATCAACAGACAAGAAATGAGTAAATTGAAGTACAAGTGGGGAACAAGGCCTGCAAGACTCCGGGTGTCCCGACCCAACAGGCAGCAGGACGGATGATAGTTTCCCTGTGGCAGGGGGGCAATGAACAACCTTCGACTTCGCAAACGGCAAGAGCGGGCTCGAAAGAAGTAACCATTGTATGACCGAGCCCACAGGGGGCTTTCCAGGGTCTGTAGGGTGAATGAGCCCTATGGGAAGCCCAGGCACTGGGGCTTACCAAGCCACCAGTAGCAGCTATGAAATCTTGGGGTAAACAGAGGACTACCACCAACATAACCTAGGCTTGCCTAATAAGGAGCTAAGTAGACCTCCTCTGTCTAAAGGCGATAACGCCAGTGAAAGGAAAGAAAATGAAAACAAAACCCCTGAAGAGAGAGACACAAACTAGCAGTCAGAAACATTGGTTGTTGCATTGAAGTAAAGCTATCTGCACCAGCCACAGTGCGCCCCACCCGACCAATAACGCTGCCCTACCCGGGGCAAGACAAAGCCCTAGACCCCCCGCAGTACCCGAAGGCCGAAGAAGACAACATCAAGAGATGGAGGCTTCAAACGGGGAGTGATTCCCGAATGCCCCAAGGACGATAACCCTGACATTCAAGGGCAGTACTCACCAAGCACCTAGGGAAGGTCACCCTAGGCACATGCTGCTCCTGTACACTACGACACCTGGCCACCACACCAATACAGCTGGAACAGCCACACAGGGCAAAAATCCAGAACAGGAACTTGAGGCCAGAGGTGACTGAACTGACCACTAGCACATCAGTTCAAGAACTGGAGTGGTGGGCTGCCATCTGCCCCTTCCCCTTCCTTAGTGGGGGGGTAGGGGGGTAGCACTAACAAGCGGGGGGAGGGTGGGGGTAGCACTAACAAGCGGAAGTGCTAGTCACATGAAGGGTTGCTCGTTTGGTTTCTTTCTAGGGGAGTTATTTTGATCTTTTGGGATGTAGATTGTACAGGCTAACCAGACAGTGGTCTGTTTTGATTTGCCTACCTTTCTGGGTTCTTTCCCGGTCGATGGCAATTATGACATACTTTAAATGTAAAGTGCTCATAGGCCATTGCTCCCTGAACCTCTCTTGAGGGTGGCCAGGTTCTGGCCCATGGTCCCCAGTAGGCATAAGAACTCTTGTGACTGATGACCCCAAACTGGTTTAGCACAAATTCAAATAGCTTCAGGGAGCTGATGGGGCTCCCCGCAGAAAAGCACCTTTAAGCTGATCACTATTGCTTCCAAAGGTAAATGTACAGTTAGATAGGATGACATTCTAGAAATTGGCACCACAAGGTCTCATAAGTGCTGTGAAGCACTGGAGAAGAGCACAGTCCAGTCTACCATGTATTCATTAACTACTAGTATGCATGCCAGGCCTCCTTCCTGCTGCCACCAATATCAAAATACCCAATCTCAGACCTCTTCACGTGCTCCCTAATAAAAAAAAAAATAATCTGCACACAGACCAAAAAGACAGGAGGGATTGGAACAGGGATACACTCAAATTTACTTTATATATTAACTAACCCTTAAACTGTTTTAATCACTAATTACCTCCTGTGCCCATTTGCTAAAAGCATTTTTTTTTTTTTTTTTTTTTTTTTTTTTTTTTTTTTTTTTTTTTTTTTTTTTTTTTAGTCTTGTGCACTATTGTTGTCATGCACATTATCATGCAAGATCTTTAATTTGCTAAGCTATTTAAGGGTTCAACATTATTTATGAGCTATATTTATATATACTGTAGCTACATATACAGGATATATATTTATATCCTGTTCCTCTTTAAGGTACAACTTTGTAACAGGATACCAGAGAAAAATTACAAGAAAAAGGAATGGCAACACCTGTGATACAGAACAGAGCCAAGAGAAGTCAGCATAAATAATGTCCTGCCTGTTAGAAGGGCACAAGAAAACAAAAGCGCCCTCAATGGTCACATCCTGAAGAAAGCCATCTATTAAAAAGATGGCCTGGTAGTCACAAGTAGTGACTGGTGGTAGATTGACGGAACATTTTTCACTGTCACTTCTCCCAGCTATTTGTCAAACCACCTTGTCACAATAGAACGAAGGATGACAAAAGTCTGGCATCTTATTAGGAAACCACCGAAGATGGTTTCCATCACCATTTTTCCTTTCTGCATTAAAAGGAAAACAGCAGATACTCTATTTCTCTGGCTTAGCTATACTCTTGATCTTTGAAGAAGAAAAGCTTTTCCCCATTTTCATGCAGGAAAGACCCAAAGAACCTCGAGCTCAAAATTGGAAGAGGGGAAGAAAGCAAGCAAAGGAAGGACTCACCACTTCTGCTGGGAAGGAATTTCCCTCCTGCAAGAGGGAGAAATTGAAACCTCTGCACGCCCTGAATGAAAAAGAGACACTATCCTCCATCTCACACCAGCTAACACCTGCCTGAAGGCCAAAATTGTTTTGGTCCTGCAGCCAGATTGGAATCTGACAACTTGGTAGATTAAGCAAGAGCTGAAATGCCTGAAGTTGAAGTGCCTAAGAACAGACCTCAAGACATCCCTGGCATCAGAGGCCCGAGACTGTTCAACATGCTTCCACCGCACATAAGGGGCATAACTAACTGGCTGACCCTCACAGTGTTACAGAGAGCTCGATAAACACCTCCAAAAGATATCTGATCAACCAGGCTGATTCATACGTCAGCCTGTGAGCAGCCACGTCCAACAGCCTGGTTGACCAGTCCAGCAACCAGAAGGCCTGGTTAAGGACCATGCTGCAGGGACGTTGAGACCCGAAATCAACACAAGTCAATCTGATTTGCACAAGTCATTTTAAAAATACCTGTAGAGGACATCTGTATGCAAAGTTGGAAACCTAGACTGCCATTGATGAAATTTAAATCACAACCCTAAAACTTAGCATCTTTGTACATCTCCCGCCAAGAAGAGGGCTTCAACATTCCCCAAAACCCAACAGCTGATGCATACGAGATGAATCTACTCGCAAGTCTAACAGTTGAAATGTTTGTATGACAAACCAGAATGCTGCACCATGTACAGTTTTGCCAGTTCTCATAATGGTGCCCCATGCCCCATTATGCCCAACACTATGAAGGCATAACAAATGGCAAAATCTTGACTTGGGAGTATAACAGACCCAAGTGCACAGCAGTAAATATGTGTATCACAAGAAAGGGAAAGTGAATGAAGTAGTAAAACTCAAAGTTTTACATATTAAGTTAAAGTATCCATAGTATAGGCAAAAACTGTTTAATAGGATGAAAAACAAGCTTAATTTATTTTGAACCCTTTGGATCTTCAAATCAAATTAAGCTCGTTTTCTCCAGACTGTACTAACACATAATCAGGATAATGGAGCTTTGGGTAGGCATGGTCCTGTCATTGCAGTGGGTGGCAGGGGAGACAATAGCAAGTAGCCCAGGCAGGCAAACAATCAATTAGTGAACTGAACTTTCGAGTCTTAAAAATATTCTACTGGCAGTCATTTTGGGCTGGATTGAACTTTTCTCCCTTGCATCTGAAATTGCTCTAATGTTTTGGCAGTTTAGACAGCTGTGTGCAGTTTTTTAAACATTATCAAAGTGTGTATATTACATATATGTATATATATATATATACACACACACACACGAGAAACAAGTACATCAATTAAAGAAATGTGTGGTAAAAAAAAAGTATCATGAAATAAAAATTTATGCAAATTGCCTCCAAAAAACACACTAGTTAAAAGTAACTGAAGTGCACACACAATTTAAATTGGGAATAAAAAGAAAGGACAGACTTATGAAGAACATCGGTACTCTAGGTACAGGTACTGTCAACACATGCATCCCCCCCATCCCCCTTCCCTCCCCCTTATGACCCATCATAACTTTTTTTTTTTTTTTTTTTTTTTTTTTACTACGTATCTGGAAACACATACTGTACAGACTTAATAATGGTTTTAAAACTTACAAAAAAGTTGGTTAGTTGGTAGAAAGGATTGATGAATAAAAAGGCCTGCAATGAAAATACAGGATAGGAAAAATAAAGAGGAGAGCCAAGAAGTTGGTTTAAGGTAAGATATGCAAAACCAAAAGAGCGAGCAGCAGTGTGATTGATGGCTGTTATATCGGGTCTCATTGTTTCAGCAATGTTGATGAAATACAGATTGCCTACAGAAGAAAAATGGGTTAATTAAAATAAAATAGGGTTGTACATCAAAGCAAATCAAGATAAAACAGTAATAAAACAAGAACTAAAATTTAAGCCTGAAGGAATACACAGTATGTACAGTACTTGGGCATTAGTCAAACTTTAAAACTAGGCCAATTTACAAGCATCTACAATACACATTTAGTTTGGTAATACAAGAAAGGATCAATAGCATTAAATTACCATTTTAGTGTGGCACCTTTGTTATTATTTTCCTGCAACAACTCACCTGTCCAGGGAGCAGGCGAGTGTTGCCACCGAGGCCCCAACACCAACAGTCAACATCACCATCACACAGCTGCGTCTAACCTCCCCAACCATTCTACCGCCTCCACCTCAATTACCACTAACTACACTTGACCAGTAAATAAACTACTGGAATAACCGGTGTAGTCAGGTAGACAAGTGGTAGAGGAGATAAAAGGAAGGGGAGCAAGAGAAGATTAAGGAAGAGGAGAAATACCAGAATGTGTTACAAAGGGATAAAATGAAACTTGAAAGGTAAGGAAAGAACTTGAAAGAACATTATAAACTTGAGGAAAAGTTAGGTGGAGGATTAAAAAACATTTGTTGACAAGTCTACTAATCAATCAAATTAGTAATTGCCAAAACAATGAATTGTGCAACTACTAACACAAGACGTTGTACAATACCCTGATTAAAATATGAACAATTCAGAGTACAGAAAAATGTCTTGGGGAACCTGAGAGGAAATTGAAAAACATGACACTACTCTGAGCATGTCGAATATTTACCAGATCACAGTTTATGGAGCTAAAGAGCCCCACCAGAGCTACCTAGGCATCTATCAGTAGAAATATAAATGGCTTATTAAAATTTGTTATACATTTCAGAATTTTACCCTAGAAAAATGGAGAAAAAATTGAGAAAATTAATCCTTTTTAAATATCTAAAATTGTATAAAATGCCTATCACTTAATAGGGCCTCCTTTTATATTCAGTTGTATTTATATACTTCAGCCATTATTCTGATATAAATACTATAAGTACATTGTATACAGTATTTGCATGCTATACTCTTGTAACTTTACTATCCTTCACAACCATTCATTTTCACACATTTCTTAGTTAATTTAGTGATCATGTAAAGTGGTGCAGCATTATTACAGTCTCCTGCCTCTGGTAAACTACTCAGAAGGGGACAGCAACATCAGCATTACAACTGCCAGCCTCAGTATAATCACCACAATAATACCTACTGTTTGTTGAAAAATGGAGTTACCAACTGTACCTACGATGTTAAAAGGGAGAGTAGTTGTACCTATGCTGTAAGATGGGGGTGACCAATACTGTAAGGGGGAGAGGGGTTGATTAACAACTGTACCCATGCTGTAAAGTAGGTGAAAGACACGATGACCAACTGTTACCCAGAAAGTAATCAAGAACTATCCGGGATACTGAGATTGACAAGCAAGGCTGCAGTATATAAAGTGTTAATGAAGAATTAGTATGTGCACAAGGTACCAAGAAAATGAGGAAAAAATGTCCCTCAATTATGAAATAGATTAAAACATTCTTCACATAATAAAAAAAAAGTGCCTAAATTAGACAAAATGTCAGGACGAAATAACATGTTCTACATGGCAAAGATTTACAAGACCAGTCAAACACCATCATGTATACTTTCAGGAGGAAAAAAGTTATCACCAAATTCCATAGAACTCAAAATGTCTATTTAATTCCTTAAATAAATTAATTGATTGTTTCAATTAAATACTAACTCAATTTGCCTAGAACTGGTGAAATCTGGTTGGTTTTCCCAACAGCTGGAAAACCAGCTGTTGGAAAACCAACCAGATTTCACCAGTTCTACGCGACTAAGTAGAACAATGATCAAGCTACCTTCCTTCCAAACATTGAAATACAATGGAAAGTTCAAATTGACCTAAGGCTTATTATTTGCATTCTGTTCATAAGCTTGTAATATCACGATGTATGGTTCATGTACTTATTTTAATAACATGGTATCAAAGCAAGTAATTATCGAAAGAAGACATCAAGCCAAGCATGGTAAGAAAACTAGTGGGTTTAACAAGTTGCCAGTTTGCTGGCAATCAATTTGTAATTATATTCTATACAATACTAGCCTTGGGTTAGTCACCGATTGTTATAGTAATTAACTGAACACCAAGAAAGATGCATTAGCTACCTTAGCTTGCAATACCTTGCCTTATACCCAACTATAGCTACCATGAAAGCCAAGACATGAAAGCAAGCTTGATGTAATCAGAGCACATGAAAAAAGTTCACGAACAGGAGGTTTACTTCCACAATTATAAGCCAGTAAAGATGCATGCACTATGGTCATTGCAATAAATGTGACTTGCAGGGTTTGTGAAAGCAAATACTAATTCCTTCCTCGACTAAATTATCCATTATTTTAAAAATCTGACAAACCAACGGTAGATTTCAGTTCCCAAAGTACTGCACGAAACAAAACTCAATGAGCTATTATATGTTGAACTCTTCAGTGGCACACTAACCACAAATATGCATGGCTTATAATTGGGAGAAATAAAGACCTCGGCGAAAAGGTGCATACAAGGATGTGAAGTGAATTGGAACAACTTACTAGGATCAGTAGCTCTTGCCTTCACTGCACTCAGGGATGATGCAATAACTGAAAGGTGTGTGCATTCTGAAACATGCATTTGTCTTTAAACAATCAAACCTTGAATATTAAGCATTGTGAGGGGGTGCAATTAAATTGAAATACTGTATTAAAAAGAATATTAGATTTTCATGCATTTTTAGATATTTGTTTTGCAAACTAAAGTGCGTTGTGCATTGTGTCTGGGCAATCTTGCTTCAGAAGGAGAAAGGTGCCTTCTAGATTATGATAAATACTGTATTAACCAAAATATTTTAAATGAGCAGCACAGCAATGTAGAATGGTTTCATGGCTTGCAATTTAATGAAATGCCATTTTACAACACTGTACCTCATCTTTAACAGATTTAAAACCATGGTTTTACTGGTATCCCAACAATATTAACATTGCCTTCAATTACCTTGCAGAAGCTGTTGCTAAAGAAGCCACATTCACCTGTTCCATCTTCTAAAAGCAAATTCTTTAACCAGATTTCTACACTGTCATACATAACTTTCATTCCATAATAAATTTACAATACCGTAGGCCAAGGGTACATTCAGTGAGAAGGTGGGCGAGCATCTAATATCAACCCCAAGAGTCACTATCTTTATGTTAGTTAACTTGTACAAAGGTTTAAAGGCAGATGGTGGAACACTTTTTACAGCGAATATAATAAGTTTTCACATGTCCACTACTTATGTGCTAAATGCACCAAGGTCCTGACCTTGTTTGGTCTTCTCTCTCACATCTTGGGGTGCAGATACACTTAAAATCATATTACTCATTCCTATTGCTGTCTAATTTGTGAATGATTCCCTACAAATATGTCTGCTTTAACCTCACTCTTTCATCAATGCTTTGCATCCTGCATTGACTGCCACAGATTTAGACTGATCAAGTTTGACCATCTCTAGATTCTGAAAAATCCAAATTATGTAGCTTTGCTGCCAGTAAACCACTAATTTATATTAATGAATTTTTAAACAATTGTTGATTGTTAAAAGTGTGTGTATATATGCTGTACATTGTGGTTTATTTACCTGCTAATATAAGCAAGTTACTTTTTATCTGACAGTTTATGCACCTTGCCACAACTGGATCTGTCCCGACCCCATGAGGTATGCGAGCCATGGGTTAATACTCTTGTAAGCGTAGCACTTGCAACAATAGCACTCTTTACCCATTTGTAAAGAAATTTCTTAGGATAATTATTAGAAGAATGTGCTAAGCTAGTACAGTACAAATATAGTACCTTGAAAGAATACGAGGACAAAAAGCTGGGATAGGACAGATGGGTGGAGTGGTGGCCAACTACTTGGACCATCAGGGTGCAAACACCGACTTGCAAGATGGGAAACCATTGCTACACTGACCAATCCACGTGGTTGGAGCTAGGGAGTAAGTGGCCATCGATTAAGAATAATCATGAGGCATATGTACAGAATCTGATACTGAATTAAAACATATATGCAAAATGACTGCTGGCGAGATTGTAACAGGAAAATGAAACTTGCACATTATGCACAGATGACAATAACCCGTATGAATGGTTCACACAGCATTGCACAGCACATATGGAAATCTACGAAGAAAAAGCAGCCGGCAGGTTTACGATCGGTTTAGGGATAACTCATTTCAAGGCAAGTGATGCTTGGATTACAAGAGTTAAAACATGGTAAAACATATATCCAGAAGTAAGATTGTAGGTGAATCTTCAAATCAGAGCAGCATTTAGCTATTCAGGACAAGTAAAAACAATTTAAAAAAGTTTCAAATATACAATGCCGATTAAACTGCTTTGTATTGGAGAGGGTTTCCTGATGAAACTATCGACATGCAACCGTGCCAGGACATAAAAGTAATAACAGAATTTTAGCTACGATACACAAAGACAGATGGCACATACAGAACTGTACGCACAATCACAGGGGAATGATGCAAAACCAAACAAATTAAAACGCTCAAACCGCAGACATTGCCAGTGTACTGATCATACGATTATGTTAAATGTTTCAATACCAACATTGTATATATGGTTTCCAATAGCTCAGTGATGCATCTCAGTAGTAGTGGGAGGCCACAAAATAGTTTAGAGTTTGACTTATCTGAATTGTACCTGGAGTGGGTTCTGAAAGTTATAGAACCAGTGATTACCTACTCCAAACCTGGGCTGAGGCTAGGCATGACTTTAAAGCACTTTGAGCAGCCCACAGGCCTACATATCCATTACACTCCAGTTAGTCCAATATTTCTTGCTGGAAATTTTTTTTCTCAAAGTCCACTTTTGTTCCAGTAATATTTTTTATACTTGCTGAGAGGATATTGAACAGCTGTAGACCTCCGATGATCATAGAATCTCTGTCTATGGCACCTCTACTCTTCACTGGCATTATTCTACATTTTCTACACCATTCACTCCAGTACTTTATTTGACCTTCCAATGTTTTCAACGTGTATGTTATGCAATATCCCTGTTGTCTTTTCACATGTTCTATGTATTGCCTCCAGTTCAGCAACTTTTCCCATGTTGAAAGGGGAAGCGAGTATCGAGCATGACTCAAGGCAGGACAACATATTTTATTTGAATAGTATGAGCTTTTTGATGGGATTTTTGGGTTTGAAAGTTCTCATAATCCATCCTATAGTTTTTCTATCTGACACTATATTTGCTTGGTTATGCTCATTAAATGTCAGGTTGTCAGTTATCAGACATTATTCACAGATCATTTACATGTTGCTTTCCTACTGTGAATAGATCTGGTTGTGTCTCGTAACCAATATTTTGTTTTGAGTTTTAATTTTTCCATACCCAAGTATTGTACAGTACTTGGAATTTTTCCACTTATTTTTTCCAGTGCCTGGAAAAAAATATACTTGGTAGCTCTAGAAATATGCTCAAACCGCATACCCCTACGAAAACGGGAACGGCGTTCCCTCTATAGGCGAAGAAAACGAATCGCGGAACAACTTGAGAGTCACAGCCTAACTCAAGAATGATGATGAAGGCTAGATAGAGAAATAGAAATGACTGAACCAAAGCTACAAGAATCATACAAAAGACAAGAGAGCAAAAGGCCATCAGTGAAAGAGAAATCTGATATATTTTTTCTCTATATTTGGAGTGGAGATAGCACCACTCCATAAAGGAGGACATAAGGCAGAGGTAAAAAACTACAGGCCGATAGCATTAACATCACACACAATAAAAATCTTAAAAAAAAGAGTGCTAAGAAGATCACACAATACATGTAATCACAGCATCTCCATAATCCTGGACAACATGGTTTCAGAACAGGGCATGCTTGCCTATCACAGTTGCTGGACCACTATGACAACATTAGATGCCATGGAAGACAGACAAAATGCTGATGTAATTTACACAGATTTTGCAAAAGGCTTTGACAAATGTGACGATGGTGTTATTGCACACAAAATGCGTTCAAAAGGAATTACCAGAAAAATAGGCAGATGGATCTACAATTTTCTGACTAATACAACTACAGTAATACTAAGTCAACAAAATAAAATCCGATCCATCAACAGTGAAGAGTTCAGCCCCTCAGGGTACTGTGCTTGCTCTAGTACTTTTTCTCGTCCTCATATCAGACATAGACAAGGACACAATCTATAGTACTGTATCTTCCTTTGCAGATGACACTAGGATTTTTACGAGTAGAAAACAGGACTCGGCAAACCTCCTATCAGATGTAAATCAGGTCTCTACAGGCAACAGAAAATAATATGATGTTTAACGAAGATAAGTTCCAGCTCATGCACTACAGAAAAAAATGAATATAAAAACAAACCACATACAAAACGCAGTCAAATCATAACATAGAACAAAAAGGCAATGTAAATGCTTTGGGTGCACTCATGTCTGAAGACCTTACTTTTAAAGAACACCATAAAGTAGCCATCACCACTGCAAGAAAAATCTGTTTGGATAACAAGAATCTTTCACACTAGAGATGCTATTACCGATGATACTTTTCAAGATGCTAGTGCTCTCGAGTAGACTACTGTTGCAAAATGACAGCCCCTTTCAAAGCTGGAGAAATTACTGACCTGGAGAGCGTGCAGAGATCCTTTGCTCTAGAATCCACTCGGTAAAATACCTAAACTATTGGGACCGACTAAAGTGCCTAAATCTCTATTCTCTTGAGCGCAGGCTGGAGAGATACATCATAATTTACATGTGGAAAATAGTAGAGGGGCTGGTCCCAAACCTCCACACAGAAACACCACACGATACCAGAAGGCATGGCAAGATGTGCAGAATACCCCCATTGAAGAGCAGAGGTGCAACAGGTACTCCGAGAGAACCATTAACATCAAAGGCCCGAGACTGTTCAACATGCTTTCAGTACACATAAGGGGCATAACTGACCGACCCCTCACAGTGTCCTAGAGAGAACTTGATAAGCACCTCCAAAGATTACCTGATCAACCAGGCTGTGACTCGTACGTCAGGCAGCCGCATCCAACTTGCACACCTGCAATGGTGTGTTGGAGCAACCGCATTCAGTAGCTTGGTTGACTAGTCCAGCAACGAGAAGGCCTGGTCGAGAACCAGGCCACGAGGACGCTAAGCTCCGAAATCATCTCAAGGTAACTTCAAGGTAAGGTAAACTTTGCGTTACTCTTTCGCTTCCCAATCAAAGACTTCATATCAACTTTAATTCAGCTCATAGTCTTCCAACATAAGACCATGATGCTCATCTAGACCAACTAAGTATTTTTTTGGGGGGGGGGGGGGGGGTGGGTTAGGGTTTCAATTTTGATAATGGCCACACTAAGGGTTAAAACACTGCGAGAGGTAAAATAAGAGGCATGAAACTAGCAACTAATACCATCTAACTTGTCCAGCTCATAGATCAAGTTGTCTGTGCCACAATAGAGATTGTATACCAAAGCTGTTAAAGTTTTGGTTTTACCTTTTGAGGAAGATAGGAAGGACAGGATACCAGGGGGACAAAACTCTTAAGAATTTAAAAAAAAAAAATTCAGTAAAGGTCATCCTCCACCCTTTATCACATCTGGACAATCATCTCAACCTTAGGAATAATTACTAATGGGCCAACAGAACACTACCCTACATTTTATCAAACCACGAAGAATAGTGTTACTGTGCAATACAGCCTCCATTAGCAACTCGCTTGAAGCTATTGGCAAAATGAACCGAGAGACTGGACTATCATGAGAAAACAACAACACTTATTTAAGTCTACAACACGCACTGTCCAATGCCAACTCAACAGTATGTAGCACTGTGTTCCTGGATATTCTAAAGGTGCTAAATATCACTACGAGAAAAAAAGGAGACAAAGCATGCACTACAATTTATTTGATTCACCAAGGCAGCTTTTACCAAAGGAAAAGTGGCCCCTAGGGATATTAGCACAGCAAGACTCACAATCATGCAGAAAATCAAGACATTCTACAAGATGTGCAACTAAGTGGGACAATGCAGCTTGGACAAAAACAAAACGCAGGATATTATTCCATTAAGTGACCATAAGTTAAGCAGGTGTGACCTTGCAACCTTGCCAAAGCCAGTGGTAGGGGGGAGAGAGGACAAAGAAAAAGGTAACTTAAGAGCAATTGGTTTACCATGATTAATGCCAGCCCAATAACCCTGCCAACAGTTGCAGAATGAATAACTGGGTATAAAACTGAATGACTTCCTTTTCCAGGATGTGTCGCAAGCACGAACAGCCTCCTTAACAGTGGTGCCAAACAAGTTCATTCAAAGTAACTCCAAAATGGCAAAATTTGACTTGTATCTTCCAGAGATAAGAAACTTGCAATACTCTATTGTATTTTGACCACCACAGGATGCAAAAAGTTAAGACTCCAGAGCCATGAGGACACCGATTTGATCAAAACGACACAGGAATGCTGATGCAGAGAAAGCAGCTAATGAGCATATAAAATTATATAAAGTTCTGCTATGATGATGATAGTCTTCAGGGAGCCAGTCAGCCGAGCGAACAGCACACTGGACTTGTGATCCTGTGGTCCCGGGTTCGATCCTGGGTGCCGGCGAGAAACAATGGGCAGAGTTTCTTTCACCGAATGCCCCTGTTACCTAGCAGTAAAATAGGTACCTGGGTGTTAGTCAGCTGTCACAGGCTGTTTCCTGGGGGTGGAGGCCTGGTCGAGGACCGGGCCGCGGGGACACTAAAGCCTCGAAATCATCAAGATAACAAGATAACCTCAAGATAACCTCCAGGAACAGGTGGCACATATAAGTGTGATTGGGAAAAAACATAGTAGCCAACAGCACCAGCAGACTTGGATCCATCTGAACAGAGAAATATGTGCAAGTGATGAAAAATTTCAAGAAAAAGGCTTTTCAAACAGTAGGGGGGAAGCTTTAAGCCTCCACCATAAGGGTCACAGTCTTGAAACATTTCACAAGTGGGACCCTCAATAAGGACAAAGTAAGAACAATACGAGTGGAAGATGTTGCCAAGATGAACGAAGAGAATCTTACAAATGAACTACCCTTGCAGGAAAAGGAAGGTAGTAAAATTGTTCCAAAAGACTAAACAACCATGATTAGGTGACCCAACAAAATCTCTCATGAACTTTTACTTTTAGAGTAATTTGCATACACATGCTAATGAGGTGGGCTTCACCACATTGTGTAAATAACATTCCTGATACAGTGTAAAATCAGAGGTTAGCCTATAAAAATGTATAAGTAAGTAAGTAATTATCAAAAGAAGGCACCAAACCGGGAAGGCTATGTAGCACCATCAAATACGCAAAATAATCAGAGGGCGCTAAATATCACCGAGGATGCCAATACGAGAACAAAAACGCATAAGGCGAACGATATCAAAAGTATCCGAGTCACCAAGAATTCTATCGAGGGACAGGTGACCGCGAGGGGCGGTCGGAAAGCAAGACACACGCTCGTCCTGGAAGTCAGGACATTCAAGAAGGACATGCACGACCGTAAGAGGGACAACGCAACTAGGACAATAAGGAGCAGGGCGGCGCTCCATCAAGTGACCATGGGTTAAGCGAGTATGGCCAATACGCAACCTCGCCAGAGCTGTTTCCCACCGCCGGTTACGGTGGAAGGAGGACGGCCACGAGGAAACACAACATTTAAGAGTACGTAGCTTGTTACCAGTAACAGACAACCAAGAAGCCTGCCAACGGGTAAGGACTGAGGAATGGATAACCGGGTAAAAGTCGGAATACGGAATGCCTTTACGAGAGATGGGACAAGAGCGGACAGCTTCCTTAGCGGCAGCATCCGCACGCTCATTTAAAGACACGCCAATATGGCTGGGAACCCAACAAAACTCAACCGACTTAAATTTACTGTGAACGAGAAACAGCCAATGCTGGATCTCGACAACTACTGGATGAACTGGATTAAAGGACCCGAGAGCCATGAGGGCACTACGAGAGTCAACAACAACCACAAAGGAAGACTGACAATGAGAAAGCAGGAGACGAAGAGCATAGAGAATAGCATAAAGTTCCGCTGTAAAGATGCTAGTCTCCGGAGGCAAGCGACACATATAAGTGCGATCAGGAAAAACAACAGAGTAGCCAACACCGTCCGCTGACTTAGACCCATCGGTGAAGACAGAAACGGAGCGGGAGTGAGAAGAAAAGTGCTCAAGGAAAAGGCGTTTTAGAACCGTAGGAGGGGTAAAAGCTTTAGTGATACGAGTCAAGGATGTACAAAACCGCGGAAGAGGGACCCTCCACGGGGGCAAAGAAGGAACAACACGAGGAGAAACACCAGAAATACGAACGGAAAGAGAATCCTGTAGGCGAGATAACCGGACAGAAAGAGGGAGGTGGTGAAGAGGAACAGGAACCGCAGGAGGGGTAAAAGTTAAAGCACGACAGAGGCGAGAGGAAGGATGTTGCAAAGACCGCGCAAGATAGCGAAGACAGTAGCGATCACGGCGGTCCTGGAGAGACAGGAAGCCAGTGTCAACATACAAGCTAAGGACGGGAGTCGAACGAAAGGCACCAGAACTGAGGCGCAACCCAGTATGGTGTAAAGCATCAAGACGGCGAAGAGTAGAAGGAGAAGCAGACGAGTAAGCAGGGCAACCATAATCGAGCTTAGACAGGACGAGAGAGGAATGTAAAGCAAGGAGAGTGCGCCTATCTGCCCCCCAAGAAGTATGGGACAAGACCCGAAGGAGGGTAAGGGCCTTAGAGCACTCAACACGGAGGTAAGAGATATGGGGAGACCAAGACAAACGAGTGTCAAGGAATAACCCCAAAAGCTTCGCGGAATCTTTGTATTCAAGGGGATGACCATAAAGTGACAAAGAGGGACGAAGAACAACCCGTTTCCGCGTAAAAGTCATGGCACAAGTCTTAGAAGTAGAGAACTTGAAGCCATGACCTGTGGCCCAAGACGACACGGCATCAATTGCAAGTTGAAGCCGGCGTTGAAGGAGAGGCGAATCATCACCCTGACAACAAAGGGTAAGATCATCGACATAGAGAGCGGAGAAGACACCAGAAGGAAGAGAGGAAAGAAGACCATTGAGGGCAACCAGAAAAAGAGTAGTGCTCAGAACACTACCCTGGGGCACACCTTCGTATTGCTGAAAAGAGGGAGACAGAGCGGTACCAAGGCGCACCCGAAAGGAACGACGAGAGAGGAAGCTGCGGAGAAAGAGAGGGAGATGACCACGAAGGCCAAAAGAATGAAGTTGAGATAGGATATGATAATGCCAAGTGGTGTCGTAAGCCTTTTCTAGGTCAAAAAGGACGGCAACAACGGAGGTCTTCGCAGCAAAAGCAGTACGAATATAGACCTCCAAGTTCACCAGGACATCTGTCGTGCTGCGGCACTTGCGGAAACCAAATTGAGAAGGGGAGAGGAGGTGATGGTGTTCCAGGAACCACATCAGACGAACGTTAACCATACGTTCAAAGAGTTTGCAGACACAACTTGTGAGAGCAATAGGGCGAAAGTCCTTAGGGGAAGTACCCAGAGACCCCGGTTTGCGAACAGGGAGGACAACGGCATCGAGCCAGTCCTCAGGGACTGACGACGACTCCCAGATCCGATTATACAGACTCAGTAAATACTGAGACGTGCTCGGAGGGAGATGGCGAAGCATCTCATAATGAATACCATCGGAGCCCGCCGCCGTAGAACCGCAGAGGGCCAGGGCAGAACGAAGTTCAGAGAGAGAGAAGGGATCATTATAGGGAAGCTGAAGATGAGTGCAGAAATCTAAAGGACGAGACTCAAGGACAGGTTTACGAAGAAGGAAAGATTGGGGAAGATGAAGACCAGAGCTAACAGAAGAAAAGTGGGAACCCAGTTCGGAAGCGACCTGCAACGGGTCCGCCACAAGAGTATCATGGAGGTGAAGGACCGGTGAAACATCGGGAACGAACTTACCCGCTATCTTGCGGATACGCTTCCAGATCTGGGCCAGAGGGGTTTCGGACGTAATTGTCGAGACATAAGATGCCCAACATTCACGTTTAGCCGTACGGATGGCCCTACGGGCCACCGCACTTGCTTTCCGAAAGAAAAGAAAAGAATCGGTCGTCTGCCTACGGCGGTGCTTCTTCCAGGCTGCACGCTTACAGCGGACAGCCCGAGCACAGTCCGCATTCCACCAGGGAACGCACTTCCGTGGACCCCGAGAGGAAGAGCGAGGAATAGAGCGGAGGGCAGCGTCGAAGACAGTGTCATGAAAAAGGAGGAGAGCGCGAGAGAGGGGCAGAAGGGAGAGGTCAGAGAGAGTAGCACTGAGGGAAAATAGGGTCCAGTCCGCCTTAGCAAACTGCCACCTAGGGAAAGAGAGGGAAGGGCGAAAAGAGAAAAAGGAAACAAGGATGGGGAAATGATCACTTCCATGGAGGTCATCAAGAACCTGCCACGTGAAATCTAAGTAAAGAGAAGAAGAGCAGAGAGAAAGATCAAGACAAGAAAGGGTGCGAGTTCGAGAGTCCAAATGAGTGGGCTCACCAGAATTCAGAAGAGACAGGGAAGAAGAGAGGAGAAACGGCTCAAGGAGGCGACCCCGGGTATTCGTCAGAACGTCACCCCAAAGAGAATGACGACAATTGAAGTCACCCAGCAGGAACACAGGCTCCGGCAAGGAGTCTAGGAGGTGTTTCAAATCAGGAAGAGAGAGCGGGACACTCGGGGGGAGATAAATGGAACAAACTGTGTACCATTTCCCCACAAAGATACGAGCAGCAGAACAATGGAGAGGCGAAGGAAAAAGTAAAGGAACAAAGGGAACATCAGCCCGAATCAAGAGAGCAGAAGAATTAGAAGCCCCAGCAATGGCTGGGGGGGGGGGGAGAGAAAGGAATAGCCACGAAAACGACCAGGACGAGCACCAAGCATTGGCTCCTGGAGACAGACACAAAGGGGCGAAAACCGCGAAACCAGAAGTTGGAGTTCGAGGAAATTGGCGTAATAACCTCAAATGTTCCATTGAAGAATGGACAACGACGAGAAGAGAAAGGACAAAAACAGAGAACAAGGAAGAAACAAAGGCGAAAGAGCAACAGAGCACGTTAAAGAATATCAGGGTCGGGATCAGGGTCAGCAAAGTCAGGGTTAGGGGGCATGGGTAAACTGAGCAAAGACGGAGGGAAGGAAACGGGAGAACAGATCAGAGGCGGGCGGGCAGGGTCCGGAGGAGGAGGAGGAAGAGGAGGAGACAACGGAGAGGATCCGTCAAGGACAGCAGCAGGAGGAGGGGGAGTAGAAAGAGGGGAGCGCACCCCAGCAAGAGCAGCAACCGAAAGGGAAGCAGGGTCCAAAGAAACCTCCATAGCAGGAACAGGGGGCGCAAGCACTGAAACGGGAGGGGAAGGAGCAACAGAGCCAGAAGGAGGAGCTGAGGAAGAAAGCGAAGCCTTCTTACCCGCCGGGGAAGAGGAAGGAGAGGAGCCAGGCTTACGCTTCTGACTTAAAGAGACCGGTGTCCCAGCAACTACGTACCGGGCAACGGATTCCAGTGTCTCAACCGGAGAAGCCGAACGAGAGCACACACGACGGCCGGTAGGAGAGCGATGGACATCTGCCCGCACCGACAGGCGGTGGGGAGAGCTGATAGATGGAGGAAGAGGATGGGAAGGAGGACCGGAGGGGGACGAGGAAGAAGACACAGAAGACACGACAGACCGGGTAGAAGGAAGGTGAACCCCAGACAGAGGACCAGGAGGAGGATCCTTCGGGAAAGAACCCGAAGGAACAGAGGAGGGGGCAGTGGGCGCATCAGGGTCCAAGGCCCGGAAACGGTTGTGAGTCTGAGGAAGGCGGGAAGGACGAGGAGAGGAAGAGCGCAACACGCGAGCATAAGAGATATTAGCATAAGGCGGGAGCCGGCGAACCTGGCGCCTCGCCTCAGGAAAAGATAAACGCTCCCGGTGCTTCAGGTTGAGGACGGCTGCCTCAAGCTTGTAATGGACACACGCACGGGAGAAGGTAGGATGGGCCTCACCGCAGTTGAGGCAACGAGCCTGGGGAGAAGTGCACTCCGACTTAGAGTGACCTTCGCCACCACACAAAGGACAGAGAGAGACAGTCCCGGAGCAGCGGAGGGCACCATGCCCAAACCTCCAGCACTTGTTGCAGAGCCGAGGAGAAGGAATGTACTCCTGGACAGAGCACCTGGCACCAGCAAGAATGACAGAGGGTGGAAGGGTCCTACCATCAAAGGTAATCTTCACAACCCGGAGGGGTTGACGGCGACTACCACGAGGGGGACGAGTAAACGTGTCCACCTGGAGAATAGAATGGCCCTGGGCAGCGAGGATATGTCGAATATCGTCGTGGCAGTCGCGCAGGTCCCGAACACCGGTTGCAACATGGGGCGGGAGCAAAATAGTGCCAACACTGGCATTCAACTGAGCGTTTTTCGAGACCCGAACGGGGGTCTCGCCAAGGCAGGACAAGGCAGCCAAGCGGGAAGCAGCATCCTGAGAAGGAGCAGCAACGACACGTGTACCGAGACGAGTGGGGTTGAAAGTAATGGAGGCATCCACGGAATCAATGAGATGTCGATGAAGGGAGAAATCGTCAGGAGGCGCAGAATCAAGAGGGAGGAGATCAAAATATTTGGCCCACGAAGCGGGACCAAACAAGGCTTGATAGGTAGCAGAACTGGAAGGAATCGAGCGAGGGCGGCCGTGACGAGGACGGCAGTGAGAACCCCCAGAGAGAGAGGGGTTAAAAGGCGCAGTAGTTACAACTAGAGAAGGAGCCGCGCCAGGGGACGAGGTAGTCACCACTGGGGGCTTGGGGCTCGACCCAACCACAGAGGAGGGAAGGGAGCCAGGGGAAGGAGTCAGAGAGGCCAAAGGAGGAGCAAGGTCGGGGCCCAATGCAGCGGAGGCTACAGAGCCCGGTCTTCCAATACGGACCGACTCGGGGGCTTGGTCGCCCACCCCACGAGCCTGAGAAGGGAAGCTAGAAGCAGCCGAAACAGGGGTTTTCATCGTGACGAAAAGAAAAATTCACTCACGAATGTGCCCCCACACCCACCATGGAGCCACAATTAGAGGCAGGACACCCAACAAGAAGCTATCGCCGATCTTGTCGGGGCCTCCTAGGGGTGCGTCGTGAGTATACGCCCCACAAACGCCACCTTAAGAAACCGACAGTCCGTCGAGATCGGGTTCAGTGACGAAGTGGGGATTGACAATAAAAGGTTCCCCTCGCTCTCGACGTCGGGTACTGCAGTTCTACGGGTGCATGAGTATGCCTCCTCAAGCACCCGGGCGTCAAAATAGAAGAAGTCCATGGAAGAACCAGAACGAGCAAAAGGTCGGCAGGAAACGGCAAGCAGATAGGAGAAGAGGGGGGAGAAAAACGAAACAGAAGGAAAAGGAAAAGGTGCCCAGCAGAATTGGAGAGGACGGCAGCAGGAGCACAAGGCTAGAAAAGGACAGAGGACTGTCCGAAGGAGCATCACACTCCGGCAGCCGCCCACGAAGCCCCCACACGGCGACAACGAGCTGAGCGGGGAGGGGGTAAAAATGTATAGATTTTCACCATTGGACAAATAAATAATAAAATCATCAATGCTTGTAATAAAATTATTGTATTTTCTGTTTGTGTTGAACCCTCATCTTTACCTTCCTCCATGTCACCATTAATGTACTAAACAATCATCTGTCATCATGCCATAACCTGAGTCATTAGCAGGTATATTACTGCTGCTCTTGTACATTTTACTCACTGAAAATTAGCCTAGTTTGTATTAAAGAACAAATTTGAATAAAGAAATTCATTCAGATAGTGTGCATCACTTTGTATTACAAGGACAAACACAGCCAGCTCACAGGGGCAGGATCAGTCCAGTATGGTATTTATTAACAATGGTTTGTTATAATATTTTATATTTGGTAAGCACCATTTTTAATGCACTTGTACGAGTATTTCCAAACATAGGGTGCCATGCCTTTTTCAGTAACCTGACGGCTAAGCTCCGTAATTCAGAATTTAATGAAACCAGAGTGCCAAACTGCCGAGCTAACTGAAGATTCGAGTTACCGAGGTTCAAATCAGTCGGCAGTCATTGCACATTCTAAGGATATAAAGTCATTAGAAAGCAGGTTATCTACATCGAAGAGATAATGTACTGCATTTGGCACCTACTTAGGAGTCTTGTCCTCAGTGTTTGTTTTTTATGTGACAATTGACAGAGTGCAGTTTTTAATTGGAAGCCTTTACCCTTGCACTATACATTTTCAGATATTTGCTAAATTCCATATTTTTTCTCATACAAAATTTGTGCAGAAGTATCAAGATGTTCCCTTTTACCTGATGTGTCTGTTCACCCAGCAGTAAATAGGTACCCGAGAATTGGACAACTACCGTGGGTTACATCTCTGGGGGAAAGGTCAGATGGTCTATGGAAAACCTCAATAAGACTAACAGATTTCCTATCTTCAGACTGGGCGAAACTAAAACCCAGTGAATTTTTTTTTTTTTTTTGTACACTACATATATAATATTTCTTGTCAAATACAGTAGACCCCACTAATTTGTAACATTATTTTCAATATGCAAGGAACAATTTTCATTTTGGATAACTTAAATAATTACACCCCATGAGATTATAAATTTTGATTCCTAAGCACAATATGCTTAGCTTCATGCAGTTAATCATTTGAAATTGGTAACTTTTGTTTTCAATTGTTGCAATTGCAGTACGATATCATGGTCATGACTTTCTGTGCAGTCACGTATGAAATAAATTTGATAACCATGTGATCATCCAATCTTGTTGGACATTTAAATGTTCATTTCTTCAGCTTCTCTGTTTATTCTTGTGGCTTTTTACATTCCATTTAGTTCTCTCACCACACATCTTCAGCTTATTAGAAAAAATTAAATGTTTCTAATTTAGCTTCATTTCTGAGAGACGGAAAGGAAATACTTCATGCAAAGCTGCACTTTATGTAAACATACTGTACTGTCAAGACCTTTGTACAATATGGCAGATTTAATTTTAAGTAATTTCCATATTATACTTTTGAGCCACATTAGAAGGAATCACACTATACTTCTTACTAACAAATTTAAGAGGCACTATTATTTTTGTACAAGTGAAGCACTGAAAATTAAATGTACAAATATCAGATTTTTCATTTTTCTGTCATTTGCTGTAAGATAGTACAGTAACAATCATTGGACATTTGTATGTATACCTGAAGTTAGTTCTGGGAGATGATTTATTCGTTAAGCCTGGTCTGTGGCCCAGGTGTGACTTTGGTAACTTGGTCCAACAGTTCCTTCGAGAACACCCAGCTCGAAGGAACTATTGAACCAAGTTGAACCTTCACCCTTCAGACCTGCTGGACCTTTGAACAGCTTGCTCAAAGGCTGTTCATTTTTATTCTTCATTTTTACCCTATCTAAGTATCTGGAATTTATAACAGTTAAACATATTAACTTTACTGCAAAACCAGATATGTAATTGGAAATGTCAAACCAATTACTAACGGCAAGACTTCATTACAGCACATACAGTACATATACATTATAGTACATGTACAGTGCATATACTATATACCAAATGTAAAAGTTTGACCAGTAATTTTGCAAATCTGAATATCATGTGAGAATAACGAATTTATGTCGGTGATATTTCTAAAATTTACAAAGAACTTCCACACATTACAGATGAGACCATAACCTTCTAGCTTATCTACATAGGCAATATTGCAATCATCTGAAACAACTGTTTATGTACCCAAACTTGCATCAGGAATTTTGTTGCACTTGGAAGTTAATTGATTTATAAGCCTTTTATCACATCTGCAAGTCTGTTCAACTATGTTCCATTTGAGCAAAGTATCACTGAACAATATGGGAGGCTTGTTATACGTAAGACTGCATTATACTTAATAGCTTCTGTTTCATTCCCAACTAAGAATGTGCAGAGGCTTTGCAGAAGTCTTGTAAATATTTCACAGCCACTATTTGGTTTTTGATGTAGCATGTCCCAGAAAGAGGAAACTATCCCAGTAGATGCTGTTTAAAGTGGTAGAAAGTCGAGGACAATATATTTAAACCTCAACTTAATTATATTTGAAGTGGCAGTTTTTAAGACCCTAAAGTATATGTGGAAAAAACGGTCTAAAATAGCAATGGTGGTACTAATCGGAAATGATGCAATCTCCATCATGCAAGATGCTGTCAATAAAAGATGGAAATTGTTTGATTGCAAGCTGCCAACAGTTAATGGCACTGTAATGAGACACAGTATACAAAAACCTCGAAGGTACAAACTCTCATTTCCAGCAAATCACTTTATATGGTTTAGTATTTCATTAGTTTGAAAATTATGATGCATTATGGACTACAGTACCCCAAAACTATGAAAAGTTGGTACTCCTTAAAAACCATGCTGGCACATTTAAGATGTGTGTGTTGCCATATGTACATCACATTTGCTTCATGCTAATACATTAAATTTGTGCAGAATGAGCAAAAGCAGTGAAAACAACCCAAGCTTTGAGCAAGGAACCAAAGCAGCATGCACCACAGTACTCCCATATGCTGTATGTTTCAATTGCTGAACCATATCGTTAATGGAAATTTAGCAATTTTCCATTTGCATTTATCAAAATGGTCTATAGTAATAGTATAACATACTCTATAAAGCATTCATAAAATATTTGCTCACTGTATTCCTTGAAAGTAGGAATAATTATGAACTTGCTTCAATTTAGTACAAAACCTAAGTAAAAAAGAAAAAAAAAATTAAATTAATGTAGTACAAACTTGAATTTGCTTCACAGGCATATTTAATTTAGCCTTAAAATATTTTCATAAATCCTTTATATAAAATATATTTTTTAACTATACACATTGAAACTGTTTCTTCCTATAAATATATTTATATAATATATAAATATATTTATATATTCTATATTAATATAGAATAAAGTTCTTTTATTGCTCAACCTTCAAAATCTTTACCAATCCTGAACCAGAATAACAAAAGTCTCTTACGAAAAAAAATTTATTAGTAGCTACTGACCTTGATACAAAGTAATATGGGACGTGACGACACTAAAACCCTATACAACCATCTTCAAAAAAAAAAAAAAAAAAAAAAAAAAAAAAAAATGCAATTTATAAAAGCATTTTTAATATGAACATCAAAACAAAATTCCTTAAATATAAATACATGTAACAGATGTCATTCCACTTGTGATGAGTGAAAGCATTCAATTCTCATTGAGCTTAATATTGATAAAATATTACTTGGGCAATTAAAAAGGTGGATACGTACTTAAATGACTTTTCTAGTAAAAAAAAAAAAAATAAAAAAAAAAAAGTGGTTACTACTTCAGCTGATTTCCTAATCAGATAAAAAAAAGGTTTGGGGTATATTAACCAAACCATGGAATGTTTCAGACCTACTGTATATGCTAAACCCCCACTATTAAAACTACAGTACGCTAAGTACATCCCATTTACTCCATAAATTACAATAATAATTATGAAATTTCAGAAGTTATATACAGTACTGTATATTAAATTTCAAATTTTCATAACTCCACTACTTGAATCGGCTTTCAATCCTAGTGCTACCCGTTTGGTACATGTACTTTTCCCTCAATACTTCTGTAATGTATCAGTTCATGAAAATTCACACATTTAACAAATGATACCTGCATATGCAAGCACAAAGAAGGTATGGAGCAGAGTTTACTGCTGATGCACTGGAAAAGTTTGGCCTGGCCATCCTCCAATATATCTTATCAAAATGTTGCACAAACATGTTCTCAACAAAAACATCCTATAGCCATAATAAAACATGGACAGAAATGCACTTCAAAAGACGTGAATTAAAAGTATATGTAGGATAAAACACATTTTTGAAAACAACTAGGTATTCCACTAATAGAAACCAGTGAAACAAATCCCGTGTTAGGATACAAGACTAAAAAGTTTTGTAATCAACTTTTGGTTTAATCTGGAGACATTAAGGTACCGAAGTTAATCACCAACACCCATACTTCCTCAGATTACTAATATACACACAATAATTATACCTGTTTAAATGTGGATGGAAGACTACATACAGTAGCCTACTTTATACAACAATGCTACATTTTAAAGACAAAACAAAACAACATAATATACTGACGGGTTATTATTTACACTGCCACAACATGGCAAATAAATTACTAGAAAAAAATAATGGGGTGGGGGGGGGGGGTTGCGTACACGTACGTACGGGTGTGCGTGTGGTAGACAGACAATATTTTATACATACATATTTTATTATATATATATATATTATATATATAATATATATATACACACACACACACACACAGATATATGTTGTACTTAGTAGCCAGAATGCACTTCTCAGCCTACTATGCAAGGCCCGATTTGCCTAATATGTCGAGTGATTTTCTTTATTTTCAATAATTTTTTTCCGATTAGTTTATTTGAATTATTATTATATTATATTATATTAAGAACATAAATTATTGACTTGGTTGTGTTAGTTTAGGTTAGGCTACGAGAGGTTAGGTAGGGTTGGTTTGGTTCGTTCATATACCTACGTTACTTTTAACTCAATTTAAAAAAAAATAACTCAATGAAATGGATAGCTTTATCATTTCATAAGAAAAAAAAATATAAATTCAGGAAAACTTTGCTTATTAGGCAAATCAGGCCTTGCATAGTAGGCCAAGTACTGCATTCTGCCTACTAGGTACAATATATATACAGTATATATTACACACACACACACACACATACACATACTATTAATGAAGGAATCTCCTTTAAATATGTTATGGCTTGATAATTTCAATACTTATTAAAACTGAAATACAAATATTGATTTGGTACTTTTATTGACATGCTAAGTATTTATTATTTACCTTCTAATAAATTTTCTAACCCCTTTGCTACATCACAATATGTAACACTAGCTTTGTGAAACTACTGTCTTTAAATAGTCCTATCAATTTAAATTTGTTCTAATATACAAACACCTTAAAGTATATTAAAGTTTTATTATATCATCCCCTCCCTCCCTCCCACCAAGTCTCTAATACTAATGTGTATTGCATGATAAATAGTTTGTTCAGTAATAGAAATTACAGACCAAATACAGAAAATTTGGTTCTCAAGTTCTTCCCCTTATCAGTTACCACAGCATATTAAAGTTGGCCACTAATAATCATTATCAAAACTACCAATGTTAGGCACATTTCTGAAGTGACCATGCAACATCACCCTTAAAAACAAACACATACTATATAATAGCACAGGTCTCTGGCCAGGGACAAAAATGGGAATGGAGCAAGACTCGTGCCTCTATGGTGCACCCAAATATCATGGAATGACCAAAATACTATTCAGTGGGATTATCAAGCAAGGGAATAATTGTACATTCTGAACATTTCAGACTTGTTTACTGATGTACTGTACTTACATATTTGATACATTAAAGTAGCAAAGGAGTTAAATACTAAATACAAAACATGCACAAGGAAGACTCCTAAAAATTAGCTTAAACAGATATATCACAAGTATCCAAATATAACAAACACTAGCTAAATGAAAACACTATTTACAGTAAAACAATAAATAATTAAAATAAGGAGACATTGCTGAATGTCTCCTGTACACTAAGGTCTATCTGGCATCCTCTGAAAATACAAGGACTTCCCATCGAGTTTGTAGTTAAAGTATAAATTATATCTTGCCAAGCCCTCAGTGTTCAGTCTATTTTATTTTAAGATGAAAAATATTATAACTGATATTAGTTAAAGATTAATCTAAAACTTTTGAAGAACAGATATGCAAACAACCAATTCAAAACTATCAAACATTTGGATTTGTAATCAATTTAATGATATAAAATCATATGAAAATTATTGTTTCAAATCATTAAATTGTGTTTAAATCCTGCAGTGTGCCGATATGATTTCTGTTGATTATGTAAGCATGTGCTAAATCCTAATTTGTTAAGAAGCAAATTTATCCAGGTACAAATTAGATTTTGGTATTTAATAAGCAAGACTGTACTAACAAATTTATAGTAAATCCTATTTTGATACTATATTAGCAATTTTAATTTACACGGTACAATCACTATTGTGTGAATGCTAAGGATTGAAAAAGCAAAATGCAATTTTTGAACTCCATGACTACTGGTACAGGATGTCCCCTCACAAAAAGTTTTATAGTTGGCAGATGTGATGCTATTGCTGTTGCACATCGACTGTGATGTGGAAAAAGCCTGCTACAACGAGGTTCCAAAATGCCTGTCACCCAGGGATTTCACTTTGTTTTTCACCCAATGACTGCAGCAGAAAGATAATCTCTCGGTGACTGGTCAATCTTGTAAATCCCCCAATACTTTCTTGTGCAAAAGGAATGCCCACACTTCTGCCTACTATGTAACACTAGAAAAAAAATGCACTGCACTAAATGCAAATGCACTTTGAATGTCTTAACATGAGGCATGCATCCAGTTAATGCTTTTCAATTTTACAATTCATATTGCTCCTACAATACAAGTACAGTATATTAAAGACTTGCAACTTCAATTTTTAAACTTTTGCTGTCAACTAAAACTAAAGTGTGACCATTCCTGTCACAACTTACTAGCTGATTTAACCATGTGTGTAGCAGGTTGTTGCATTCTAATTATGACATTTCCAAGAAACTTTTCAGCAAATTGTCATTTGTGAGAATTTTGGCAAAACCTAAATCAAATGCTATTACAGTAACCAAATTACACAGTGGAGCCTTGCTGTGTGGGGGTGTGGAGCACACATCTCTGGATACAGTACATGCAAACTTTATTTAATGCTATAGATGCATTCCTGGAAACTGAAGCATTTGCCAAATCAGTACTATAGAGGGTCAATATGACAATCCCTATGGACATGTGTTTCTTACATAATTTATTACAATGACAAACATATTGGAAGTTCATTGGTTTACTGAAACTAGTATAAAAACATTTTATAAATATAAACATACTGTTGGTACTCATTCTTTGCATTAAAAAACAAAAACTCAAACTCTTGGCCCCCCCCCCCCATCAACCCCAGACAAATGTTTGAACAAAACTAGAATAGTATAAATGTCTCAACTACCCCACCTCACTAGCTCCTCCCACTTGCCAATCATAGGAACTAATGGAGGGTGCAAGCCTGTTTTGAAAAGATTAAGAGAGCGAGTGCGTGCATGTGCGTGCGTGCGTGCGTTGGTGGGAGAGGTTAAGTGTAACAGTGGAAGGGAGTATACATAGGTAATAGAAATGGATTGAGGAAGGGGAAGACACCAGTCTAGCCGACCAGTTAACCTGGAGGGTCGTATATACACCAAGCCTCTGAATTGCTTCAAGGTAGGTAGTAACCAAATTCTGCAGCTGCTGCATGGACAAGTTGCGTATGTCTCTGATCTGCTGCCTGACCTTGACCAGTCTACAACATCCACTTTCTATTCAGCCAGACAGCCAGCCTGCTCCTCCCCCTTTCCCACACGAGCTATGAGGAGAGGTTCGATGCATTAAATGTCAAAACTAGTAGATAAGAAAAAAGATCTTCACATGCAAAATTAAGACGATTCTACAAAACTGACTAGATTATATCACACACACACACACACACACACACACACACACACACACACACACACACACACACACACACACACACACACACACACACACACACACACACACACAACATTGAGAGCAAGAGGTCACTCAAATTACGAAAGCAAACATATAAAATCACACAAGATTCTTTTGTAAACACAGTGGTAACGATTGAATAAATTGCTGAGCAGAATATGCCAGCACCACTGCAAGCTTCAAAACAATGATATGTAAAGAAATGGGGCACTATAAACATAGGTCTTGCCCTGTAACTATAAAGAACACTTTGAAAAATCAAAATGATGCAAGGAGGAGAGAACAGATGGGTTGCATTTTCATAAGTCTTCCAGAAGGCTATTGACATTGACCCAATACAAGATTTTTTCTCATTAGAAAAGCAAGCGGGTCTGACTGGGGAAAATACTAAAATGGGTGAGGTTATACACAGTTTAACTAAAAACTAACAAAACTGCACATTGATAAATCAAGTGGGGGGGGGGGGGTTCCATACATGTAAACAATCTAGCCAAGGAAACACAATGTTGAGGTTTGTCGAGGATGTGAAACTAATTAGAAGGCTTAGGAGAGGGAATGCTTTTATAATGCTCCTGGAGGATATAAAAAATTAATAGGCAACTTCAGACAATGGTAAGTAATAATGATGTGGGTGGGTGACAGCAGGCCAAATGATACACAGAAAAGGAGGGATCTTTCAACCACAGTAAAGGACAAGAATCTAGGGGTCGACATCAAACTAGTCACCTGCAGTTTACATCAGCTTGGTTATTTTAGCAGCATATGCAAATTTGACAAATATTACAACATTGTTCAGAAAAATAATATGCACCACCAGTATTCCTTTCTCTTGAAGTATGTACAAAAACTTGGCAAAATGCAAAGGTTTGCCATAAAACACTTTGCATAATCTAAAGGTTTGGAGTACATTATGAAGAACAAAAGTGAATCAATACTTTTAAACGAGATACAGTAAATGAAACTACAGATTAAAATATACTTTTGGAGAAGCTGGAGAAAAACTAATATGGAATATCAATAAAGCCAGAGAGAACGTTGAAAATTATACCCAGATGAGCCATTGGAAACCTTTTTTCTGTACATGTACTAAACATGTAGAATCGGATAGAAGGGAAGGCAGCCAAAGCTAGCTAACCAGTTTTAAAACTAGACCTGATAAAACAGGAGGATTTGGGATCACTGCAACAGAACCAATGGGTAAAAAAAGCAAGAACTTTAGCTTGTTCCCTACAAACACACCCTGGGTAAAAATACCTAGGCATGAGAGATACTGGAAGAAGCCATTACAGGAAAAATAGCTCCTAACTAGGTTATGAATAATAAATAAAATGGCACCCAATATTTAAAACTAGTCAAACAAACATTAGTCTTCATGTAGAAAGAAATGATTATTCAACTGCACCAATTTTGTGTGCTTTCATTTGGACTACTGAATTCAAGCAAAAAAGGCCTCTCCTTCAATTAGACTATCTGCTTTGGAGAAGGTTCAACACTGAACAACAAAAATCATCCCATAATCATCCTAACTGTCATAGCACCTTCACGCTCCCAGCATGCGAGCCGCAAACTTAGTGGTCATGTCTCCGACATGCGTGCGAGCGTGCAGGCGAAAGCGCGGCGACACCGAATGTGTATACTCATTTCAGTTTTCTCACCTTAATTCTCGTGCTACGTCATTCATTTTGGTATCATTGTGTTCACAACAGAATTCCCTACAGGTGTATATGCACATAATGCCCAAAAGGCCGGCATGACTCGCCACAGCAAAGCCTAAATTTACCCGTGAACGAGCACCAATTTGCACACCGTGCCCTAATGTGTATACTCGTTCAGTTTAATAACATAAATTTTCGTCTTACGACTTTCATTTTGGTATCAAATTGATCGCAATATAAAGGCGCGTATTTTAAAACTAGTCTCATAATAATAGATCAACAAATAGAATTTTAACATTTTAATTTTGGACAAGCATCACAAAATTAGTTCCGACAAATTTTTTTTGTTACATCTTTCACTTTGGTATCAAATTGTTCACAATGTAAAGGCGCACATTTTAAAACTAGTCCCATAATAATAGCACAATAAATAGAATTTTAACATTTTGACCAAAAACGTATTTATAATCTTTCAAGTGTTCTGACAAAGTTTTGCGTTACATCTTTCATTTTGGCATCAAATTGTGCGCAATTTAAAGGTGCTCATTTTGAAACTACCCTAAAGTCAATCGGATAAAAAATGAATTTTATAGAAATATTCTATGGTTGGACTCTAAATCGAGTCCAAACCTCGGACTCTAAAAGAAAAATTGGTAACTCAAAAACGAGTCATGAGTGCGCGAAAGTGCTAGGAACGGTTGAGGGCCACAGGACTTGCACTGCAAACCAGACATGACAGGGCTGATCTCATCAAGATTATTAAAATACTGAACAAATTAGAGGATATTAATCAGATCACAATGAGAGGGCAACAGCTTCAAGCTCAACAAGCCACAATGTAGGGGAAAAACAAAAACACAAGCAGAGCTTTCTTCACCCATAGGTTTATAAATCCACGGTACCACCTACCCACCGAAACCATAAAGGCCAAGACAAAATACAGTTGGAAAAATTCCTCGGGAATAAATTGGGAGGTGGGGGAGTGGGCTTTGACAAGCAGCTGCAGCTGCTTCCTCTTCCCGTCAAGGCCACTCAAGAGCATGTGGTCCTCTGGTAAATTGGCTATTAAACCATACCTGTATACTGTTCTCAGTTTTTCCATTTATACTTATTCTAAAACATTCATTTTTAACATCTGTTATAATGCAATAATTAACTTGGCAAATGTGAAAAATAAAAACTTCACTAGCCTCTGGACAAGGTGCCAAAATTAACAAACCACATGGCATATCTGACTACTATAGTGCTAAGGTCCCACAAAGATCAATTTTGGCCCCCTATTAAGTTCTACATTTATATAAATAATTTCCCATAGGTCACAAATAACTAGACATTGTATGATAGCTTGCAAGCTGTTCAGGAAGATACCTTTAGTTTCCTAGGCTAGCATACTGCACAATACAAACATTGAAATATTCTTAGATACAAACTATAGTAATTTATAAAAATAAACTATATACAAACTGTGCATGCATACATACTCATTACCACACAGCCCATTTTTATGGGGTTAGATGGCATCAGCACGGAGGAAACAAAATACTGTAATGCTAACAAAAATATTGTAGTTATTAAACAATAGAACTAAAAATATTGGTCATTTATTCATTATATAATTTACAATATACTGTATAGCATCCATGATAAACAGGCACTACCTCTCCTGCAGTCAGCCACAGTTATCCTATTCATAAGACCAGGTATCCAGCATTCCTGGTAAGTTGTCATATCCTATGTTGTCTACTCTTGACCAGGATTCCTCACACACTAACTCATCATGTGTGCCCATCACCTTTCCACCTTTCCTTTCCTACTCTCAATTTCACAAACACTCCACCATTCTCCCACCAATTAATTAACTCAATATAACCAATCTCTTCTACTCCTCTTAGCTTTGTTGTGTATTCATGTTGGCATGCCACATCCGACATTTTCCATTCCTTGCTCTACTTTTCAACTACCACACACTTCTCAGAATTTATATTTCAACAGCTCTAATTCTTGTTTTACATTCATACCGCACCATCCTCTCGCAATTGTACAATGCATGATTTGGGAGTGGCGCCGTATTATATGTATTATACAGATCTCTGGCTGCATAAATTACCATATAGTTTTTCTTAACCAGTGCTTATATTGCATTTTTGTATACAAACTACAGTACTTTAATTGCACAAATACTATTTTTTAGCAATTGAACATATTAAACGCCTATAAATGCAACCATCATAAAAGATGTCACTGCCCATGTAAAGAAGAAAAGGGGTCATTAGGGCTGTGGGCTAGAAGAAATTTTGCTAAGCAGTAATGTAGTGAAGAAGGCTGTGGTGATATACGAGCCAACAATATCAACACCTATAATGCACATAAATCTGTTCTTGGCACAGTTTAAATTGTGTCTTGCACCCTACTTCTTTGCCGTTATTCTGTCTGGTAATCTAGTCCAAAAAATTCAAACACTGGCGGCCAACACCATACTGTGATTTGACAATCACATAGTTACTAATACACTATCATAATCGCATAGTAAGCAATTAAAAAAGTAAGTGTTTTTCATGAGTTTTTCTTTTTTCTTAGCTTCCATTACATGCATTTAGATGCATTATAACCAAATTAAAATTTTTTAATAAAAACAGAATAACCAAAATCTACAGTATTACCCAGGAAGGATCAATATATAACAACTGCATTATAAGGGTTAAACTCATTGAGCACTTCAACCACTATCCCCAAATTCATTTGACAATTCCATTTCCTAACTACAGTAATTTTGCCTACATTCACTTTCACTGAAACTACCACAAGCAGCAAACTTGATCAACAAACAAATTCCACCATCCAGACAGGAATTAGTCCAAATGGGAACTACACTTGCAGAAAGGAACTAACCAACCCAGTAGAAATAAATCAAAATTTTTACACAAATGCAAACAATTATAAACAAGGAGGTTGTAGAGTTAAAAAATTAAAATTTCTGGATATGCAAATCAAACTTTTCATACTACAATGACTGGGACTATGCCATGGCATCAGGGCATGCCTTGAAAGTTTGGAACAGTTCTGTTTATTAGTTGTCACTACATCTCAAAATCACTCCATAATTTTATTTGCGCTCAAAATAGCTAATAGAGGGGTGGGGGGTGGAGGGCTACACTGTTTAAAGTCAATAGGAACCTTTGTGTTATTATTACACAAAAAAGTATTTACAAATGTTCTCATAGGAACCAAACGAAATGTGCTGACTTGAATAAAGTGAATAGAGCAAACTAAAGGTTGATGGAAGTAAATACAAAAAAAATTCAATATACGCTAATGAAAAACAGGGGGTGACAGAGCTAAGGAAAACGGATAAAGGAAAGTATAGTACCTAGAAGTGATGCTTCATCACTAAAAATGCACAAGTACTGGAGTGTGCCCCATGTAAACAGTGTATGGTAAATTTCATGATATATTTTAAGCATATGCTAGAGGAATACTTTACATGTCAAGCCAAAACGGGAACACACACTTGTGGAATATGACATTTACTATACACGTTGTATGGGCCAAATAGAAAAGCCCAAAGACAATCATATGGATTCAAGAGCACTGAAATACAAGCTGCATGAAAATATAAAAGGTTTACTATATGCCCAAAGCTGAATAAAAACTATAATGTGTCTGATAAAGAACAACAAAAGCCACAGACAAAGAGAAAAATGCCAACAGTAGTAAAATGTGTTTTTTTAACAATTGAAGACGGTTAGGATGAATATTTTTACAGAAGTAAACAAAAACAAAAAATCAATGGAAGTTTCAAAGTTGTACATGATACAATAAAAAAAAGATGCAACTCCACATGATAGAACTCATCCTTTAACTACAAGTAGGTACTCATCACAATCCCTCTCCTCTTCCCCATCCAGTCACACAAACTCCATGTGTGAAAAGGACCATAAAAGCCACATACATCCAACCATATCCATCCAAAAACTCCATCCAGCCATATCTGTAAACAAATCCTCTATACATCTATCCTTTCATTTTCTTCCGGCCATGTAAAAGTTATTGCAATACCAAGACTGAGTATAAAACAATTATTGCAGTTGTGTGAACCAACAGCGAACTAACCACTTAATTAAACATTTGGCCAAACAATAGACAGTGTTTGCCTGTACTTCAGTTATATCATAAAGGAAATCTGGAATGACTTGTAATAGCAGTTGCTTCTTTTATATGCTTCACACAGTTAAATTTGTGTAAATTATTTCTATCAACACTAGTTTAAAATTGATAACTAAATCATAAGCCTGTTACTCCATTAAATACTTCTATTGTATTTGCTACACAATATTTAAGATCTGAAAGAGCTTTATGAGAATTTTCTTCGATTTTCAGACTTTAAAATAACACGTGTATAAAATTGTCTTGTACAGAGCAATAGTACCTTTTGCACCATGTTGCATTCTACAGCCTGAACTCCTATACATACATCTATGGGCTACTTTTGCATACACTCAGAAGTGAGAACTTCCCTAAAAATAGATGTAGCTCAGTGTACAAGCAATGTTCTAATTTAATAGTAGTAAGGTAACACCATATCCACACCTACTTAAATCTCGACTTTCAGCATTTATTTTTGTATTTTATGAATTTAATTTTTTTTAGGCAAAAGATGAACTTCTGCCCTTCCTAATTGCCAAGAAGGCTTCAACTTGACACTTGTCAGTCTTAGTAATACATTCATCAACACAGTCTACCTTACAGCATTTTCATATAAAAGGTATTTTACTACACAACACCCAACAAGCACCCTTTCTTGAAAGAATACATGTAAACTATAAACAACCTTTCATAATATTTACAATCATGTCAAAAATGCAAGTGTTACCTATACCAATAATACTTTAAGCCACTTCTGCAATAGAAAGATTTGATTACCTAAAAATATCACTTGCAAATTAATTTACCTGTGCCACCACAAAACAACACACACGCCCACACACTTCTACACACATACATATATACAGTACAAAAACACACACACACATTATCCCGACCCCTTTTCCCCCTTAAATCATTCATTAACTTCAAACAAAATTAGGGATTATTACCCAACATATATGATGTAACATGATAAAACAGATAAAACAAGGAAACAAGGATTATCTTTGGCTACATGTGAGGTATAAAAACTCATTATCAGGTCCTCTCATGCCCAGGTAACTATTACTGTACTGTAAATTATATGAAACCTAAGGGTGAACACCTTATGTTTCAAAGAGGCTTTGATTGGCAACCATGAGGTGGAAAGTGAAGCCACCAAAACAGTCGTTATGTGAGTATTACACAGCAACACTTCATACCCTGGAATGCAGACGAGGTCCCCCAAAGAGACTTCGACTCTTATCCAATTCGTATTTAATTATCAATAAAAAACAAATACAGTAAGCCTACAAATCAGATGCCTTATATGGGAATAATGTAGAGAAGCATACCTTTATCCAAATCTCAAGACCAATATGGGCAGTAATTTACAAGAAAATTCTGTTTCAAGAGATTTAAATTAATTTCCTCATAGGAGGCATCCAAATTATAGCAGATTTATAAAATACAATAAAACAAACTACTTTTCCATTCTATTAGGCTACCACCTACTTCCTGAGATGGTCCACAGAAATGCCAACACTACACAATTGAAGGCATTAAGCACATTCAACACACACATTCCTTAATAATACTTTTAGTGTTTCAGTCTGGCCCAACACTATGTTAACCAGACATCAGCCACCATCTTCATTCTCCCCCATGGAAGACAAGAGCACTAGTCAACTGCTTCCTTACCAAACTTCGACCAAACTTGCAAATTGCTTAAAAAATCAAATTCTCTTAAAATACATTTCATAAACTCTATACACAGATTTTTGAATTATAGCAACTAAGTAAAGCAGCATTTTCGAGTGTTAATGATTAAAAATCTTTACATAAAACTGGTACAGTACTTTGAAATGTTTGGCCCAAATTAGTAGGAATCCAAAGTATTATAATCTCACTATATCCTGTCTCCCAGTGACTTCAATTTAAATATTTTACATTTCACATTCAGGACAGTTCTGGCTCTAGCACTACATAGACAGCATTAAGATATATCCAAAGTTTGTAGAGTAAAAATAAGTATAAAATGCCAAAGGCACTCTATATAAAAAAAAATAAAGGAAAGATTAGAAGTCTGTACAGTTTCAAGTCTATACAAGAAAGTGATGGAGGGGTTTGATCTTGCCATAAAAACCCGGAAACTGATTTTAAGAATGGCATCCAATTTTATATTAAATCACTTGTTGACTTTTTTTTAGTCTCAGTATTGTTTTTTTGTTTCCCAATTAGACCTTTTAAAATCTTAAATAAATACCATTGGTATGTTCCATTCTTAAGATAAAACCATTTATATTTAAGTACAAATAATTTAATTAGCTAAAAACCTTGATACTAACTGTACCAAAGTAGCAGTGTCTGACTACTTAATATGAGCCAAGAGTCACCATTATTCATATCCCTATCACATATACTATCATACTGAAGATCATTAGCTAACGTTCCCGTGTTTATAGTGTAACCAACCGTTTCACAATCATTTCCAACACACGTCTCGTCTTGCTCTACTTTCCTCAAGGCAGGTCGACCTAGCAGGACACCACCCACCACCAAGTGAACCACCACCACTACAGAGCACAAACCTAAGCAGGCCCCAGAAGTATCCACACGGCTGCAGCCGGGCGGAAGAGCTCTCTGAGCAGAGCCCAACTTCAGCAACAGAGGTGCAGGTGTTGGCGATGCAGATGAAGGAAGACCAGGAGGCCTTTTTGTGCCTGGGTCACGTGTCGAAGTATTGCCTTCAGTGGGGTCGACTACTTGGGGTGGAGTAGGATCGATGGGAGAGACTGCGGGAAGTTCTCCCCCTTGTGGGGTAACTGCCTGCCCTGGTTCCGTTTCTGTTCCATACATAGTCAAACTCCATTCAAAAACTTCTGCCTTACCTGCAAAAAAAGTACTATTATCAACAATACAAGTAACAGCATATTTGTTTAGGGTCCTGTTTTAGAAAGTAGACTGATACTTTGGCATAGGTTTTTCTGTATACAATACCTGCATTAAAACAAAATGCAACTATAAAATGAACAAGATCAGTTTAATTACTAGCCAACTTTCGAACACTATTAAAAGAAATTTAAAGTTATTATTATACAATTTATTTTACTATAATCAGTGCTTTAGTACTCCAAGTACCTGCCACACTGAAACTTTTTGCTGGAACATGCATTTTTTTTTTAATTACTGTATAACCAAGTGCTTAAGTCATCCTTTATGTAGCTGGGAAAGAAACCACACAAATTAACGTCATACTGCATTAGACATTCTGAATTGGACAAGGTCCAGCACAAAGCTAAATTCCCCATAAAAATGCAGTAACTAGTGGCCCCAGATTGATGCTGTTTTAGCTACCTTTCCCATGAAGAGAAGGTTATTTAATGTCACATCTGTAGATCCCCACTATACTCATTGAAACATGAATAACTGAACATCTTCAAGACTTTCGAATCTAAATTAGACATTTTAAATGAGACTACTGGGTAATTTGCAACTTAATGGTACAAATAGCTTGCATTAACACAAACTGGGCATACTCCATTCCAATAATAAATTACTATGACTACCACCATGATCTGATCCTATCGACTTTTGCATGAACATTAATACTGAATTAACACCAAAAATTATTCTGGATAAATTAACATGCACTATAAGAAATATTTAATTTAAAATTTCATTCAAGTATTTCAGACCATGATATGCACAAATGCTTACAGTAACTGGTACAATTAATCTGAAGCATGATGAAACTGGGGTATCAAATTAAAAGCATCATTTAGAACTACAAGTATTGTACTCGATTTGTTCATTTATGAAACAATAGCCATGCAGAATGAAAAATGTGAGCAATGCAGACATTTTAAATAATCTCCAGAAGCATCCAATTATTTTCCCATTTTCATCCAAATTATCCTTTTACTATATAGTTACATTTCTGTGGTCAATTGTCAGCATGAGATTTAGAGCTTAAAAAAAATCTAGGCTTGGATCCCTTGGATGCAGCAAGGTTGCCCCTTGGTTTGACCAAGTCAAATGGTTCTACCAAATTCACTTGCTAGATTTAAGATGACTTCCTCTCTACTGTGACAAGGACCTTTGCCAATGGTCTTGCCATGTAACTAGGGAAAGGGAAAGAAATTATCAATTCTCTATTGAGTGCACACTTCGTACGAGTCACTAAACAATTCAATCAAGAACCCACCCCTCAAAAAAAAATGGAAGCTTACCACATAGTAACTAGCTACTACAGTGTACCAACTGCCACTGGACTGGCAACACTGGACACACAACAGTCAAAGGCAGTCCTCACTTTTAGCCTGGAGGTTGCCCCCCTTTTGTTAGCCTATTCTGCAGAGAGCAATTAATGCCTGATTGCCTGATTATTCCCATTAAACTTCAGTCTTGTTCCAGGGTTATTTTCTTTGGTGCCGACTGTCAAGAGCAGATTGGTTCTGTGACGATATTTGGCATAACTGTGTGGTTGAGCTACTGTGACCTCCATGGCACTATGTCAAGACAGGGCCATGGCACTGGGATCCCAATTTTATGATGGGCATTGATTAGTCACACTTGGGTGGCTGCTCACATCCTTCAACAGTTCAATGCAGTTTCTTTCCTTCCAGGTTTGACTTTAGGCTATTTTATTTGTTTATTTTTATTGTTTTTCAGTGCTCAGTTGCCTTTATCATCTCCCATTTTTGTGGTAACCTGGTTTGGCAAATGCCAATATCATACTCTTGCAACAGGGTTTGACTCTAGGTTTGGCTACCGTTGTTCCTTATGGGGCAGTTATGGTTCGTTTTATGTATGCAATAAGAATGGCAGGCAAGGCTTGGCTCCCTGCCAATGTACTTCTGTGCACTGGCCTCATGTAGCTTGAATGCACCTTTCTTCAAGTAAGAGTCCTAAACTGTTTACTCAGGCTATTCTCACTTTTTTTTTTAATCTTATAAGCTCCATAGTGTGGTTCCTTAACTTAGTAACAAGTACACCCATGGTGTGCCAGAAAAGTACCGAACAGACCGATTGGACCTCGGATTTGCTCACTTTTGTACAGATTTCAGACAGGAAAAAATATTCTTCCAAGGTGACAAGTATGTAATTATCAAGAGAAGGCACCAAACCAGGAAAGCTATGTAGCACCATGAAATGTGCGGAATAGACGGCGCTAAATATCACCAAGGATACCAATATCCAAGGTGACACGCTTTACCTCATTTGCTGCCCCCTTGTGTCTCCTCCACTTCTTACAAGGTGCAGGTTTGGTCTTGCCACTGTATGTGCCCTGTGCCAGAAATAGCTACTGGTCTCTTCTGAGGGAGTCACGTGCATTTGTTAATGATAGAGCTCTGAAGCACATTTTTTAGGACCTCCTTTGCTGTCTAGTGGAAGTCTTGGGCTATCTTTTATTAGAGAATCCTGTAGTTTGGGTTCTTTATGTAGCTCAGAGTTTAAGGGGTTGATTCACCCTTCAGTTTTGATATTGGTCTCTATTTTTGTTGGGTCTTCTCGACATCCTACACGGGTGACGGGCCCTACACAGTGCAGTTCTAACAGTCAAACCCTCTAAGCATTTCCATGCTTCCTGTCTAGCTCCATCTCACAGTTCCTGATTGGCAGGCATACTGCTTCCCTGTTATAGTCTCTAGGGGTAGCACAGTGGCTTCTGTGGGGTGTTTATCTTCATGTATGCTGGCCTGTCTTTACCTCTGTACTGCTTTGGCTTTAACCACTTTTGCATAGTTGCCCTGCCTTGTAGAAGGCAGGTCTGGACCCAAAATCCATGTGTTCTACTGCCAAGTTTGTGTTTTTTTTTTTATCTGCACTGTAATTTCATTATGATTAGAGCACATGCAGTTGTGAGCACCCAGTGCAACACCACATGCATCCCAACTCTTGGCAAGTAGCACATTACAACTGGCAAAGTACTCCCTACCTCTTGTATCACCAACTTCACATTTTCTGTTATTTGGTTAGTGGCTCACTTATTGTCACTTTTTAATTCATTAATATCAATGTTTAGGTAAAAGTTACAATATTAACAGTTCAACTTGGATCATCTCTCATTTCAAAACAGTATAATACAGTGTAGAAATTTAATGGAGTTTCCAAAGAACTTCAGTTATATGCAAAAGTTATTCTTTGCCTTTAGAATGCTCATCAATAGTGATGGCTAAGAAGAAAATATTAAACCTACAAGATGCAAGTCACTAACCCCTGCACTGTGCACCTCTTTCATGCGACAACTTTGTGATGCAGTTGTTAATGAATTAACTAACTAAAAATTACAAAAACTAGGAAAAATGTCAAAATGTTGCCAACAATTTTTTTGTTAAATAAAAATTCTTAAGACATTACAATATTGCTAAATTAAAAAACAATTGCACCACCCATTGAACACCTTATGGCACTGTGCAGTGCAGAGGTTAGCTAAAGAAAGATTTCCATTATACGGTACAAAAAATCTATAGTAAATTAACCAAAATAATTACAGTTCGACACTCTACATGAAAATTAATAAATGCATAAGCATGCAAGTCATGTACAATTTCACATGTAAATATGACATGCAAATTTAAAGGTTACCATTACAAAATTAATGTTGGGTATACGCAGCCATTTAGTTACCCTTATGGTGGGAGCTGTCACGATGATTTGGCGGGCGTATAGAAGCAGGCAGTGATTTGTAGTCAGGGGATTGGGGAGACTGTGAGGGAATTGGGTACAAGGGGTTTCCTGGTTGGTATAGGTGCCATAGTCGGGGTGTCGTGCTGGATGTGGTTGATGTGGTGGTAGGAGTGGTTGGAGGGTTGTACGGATAGGAGATTGGCACAATCCCCAGTCCTACCACCCCTCCGCCACCACGGTCCCTACGCCCCCCTCGTGCCTGCCACTTGTCTGTGTTAGTTCTGGTGCCATGAAAGATGAGTGTCCACTCTTCCAGCAGAGTGGCTCCTAGAGGGCAGCAGCAGTAGTGGCAGCAGCAGCAGGAACAGCATGGTCAGCATAGGCAGCAGGCAAGGAGGGGGCGGTGCAAATTAGCTACACTATTGAGCGAGTCCCACTACAGTATACCCAACTTATTTTTTTTTTATTCAGGAGGTAATCCCATCACCAAATTATTCTTTTAAGCCTACTATCATACAAAGTTTTATTTAAGTATTGTAAATGTTAGACAGCCATAATCCAAGTTAAGAATTCCATTATTGTATTACTGTATAACCAAAATAAAAAATAGAAGACTGAAAACTACTTACAATAACACACTAGACCCCAGAATAGTAGTTAGTGCATTAAATATAAAAGTGTTGCAGTGTCCCAATCACCAAGAGGCTCTATCAGTAAGACAAATGCATGCAGAGAAAAAACCAGGCATTCCTAAATTTGTCCTGGTGCTTGATACTTGCAACGCATACCTCAAACACAGTGCCCACACAAAGAAATCTTCACACAATTTGAAACATGCAATCTATTCATTTAAAACCAAGATATTTATTCACTTAATTTTTGGGTTTTAAAATTGTCCTAGACAGTAAAATTCCCTTTCCTGAATAATTACTGTACTGTGTATATAACAAACACTTAGGATGGGAATTTGAGACAAATTATGCACAAAATTATTTAAGGCATTTCTTATGCCTTAAGAAATGACCGATATAACCTAAAGTTTATGAATACCCTCTGGTTGCATATCCCCTGACACAATGAATTATTAATTATTAAATAAATCCCAGTTTTATTTCAAACAATAATGTATTGAATTTTTGCCTTTAAATTCCTACTAGTCATAACCTTCTAGATCTCTTTTTTTCCCAAACTGACTTAGCAATTTTAATACTATCCAGCTAATATAGCTATCATCATTACCTACCCTCAAAATCTTGCATTTGTCTGCATTTACCAATCTTTCAACATTCTTAAAAGCTTATCTAGTTCATTTTAAAAACTGATTTTGAGTCTTCTGAATTTATTTCCCCACCCAATTTTTTTGTATCTCTGCAAATTTGCAAATAATGCTGTTCAATCTTGAATTTGAATCATTCCAGGACACAGCCTCAGGGGGGGGGGCCAACATATCAGTTATCCACTCTGACTTAATTCCATTACACTATTTACTTTGATATAACCTTGCTCTTATCCAACTTAAGATAGCACCCCAATACAGTGAGTGATCTTTCTAATTGATCTTTTGTGCAACACCATATCAAAACCCTCTGCTAGTCAAGGTAAATTGTCGCAATCCTTTCCACTATCAACTGCCCCAAATATGCTGGAAAAGAATGACAGCAAATTTATCAAACATGAGTGGCCCTTCTTGAGAGGTGATCTAGAAATTATTTCGGGGCTTAGCGTCCCCGCGGCCTGGTCCTTGACCAGGCCTCCTTTTTGTTACACCCCCCTTCCCCCAGGAAGCAGCCCATAGCAGCTGTCTAACTCCCAGGTACCTATTTACTGCTAAGTAACAGGGGCACCTGGGTGAAAAACTTTTCCCATTTGTTTCTGCCTCCACCGGGAATCGAACCCGGAACCTCAGGACTACAAATACGAAGCGCTGTCCACTCAGCTGTTAGGCGCCCTTAGGTACATGGTATGGTATAACACTGTCAGGACAATAAGCCTGTTGGACTCGTCAAGATACCCAAGGTAAGGTAGTGGCTGTTCACGTGATCACCCTTCCCTATGCAAGGTTGGCATCAACCTGATTGAGCGATCAACACATTACTAACACCATATACAATACTGGATCCTAAATACTTTCTAGTAATTAAGAACAATTGAGGAGACGGCCCCCTTCCATCTCCTCCATTAAACGAGCTTAAATAGTTTCTCCTGTTGGTGAAGTAGGATGGCTGTTACTTTAGGTAAATGACTTTAGGTAGGATGACTTAGACTTGCCAAGATACCCTTAGACCAATGACTGACCTTTCCCAGTAGTTGCCCAATTTCCTGGTACCTATTTACTGTTACACAAAACAGTAAAAATGGGATAAAGGGCATTATGCACTCCCAGCTGAACAGGCAAAACCTCCACTTTGAGAGGACTGACAAAAAGCAGAAGACTTGTTCCAACTTAAAAAAAATGAAGGCTAAAGATAGAACATTCTCCAGCATGAAAGTAAAACATTTTCTTGCAGCAAAGAGCACAAGATTTACAAACAAATCCCAGAAGTCATGGCTTGCATGAAAACTGGCATTAAAAAATGAATCCTCAGCTGAGGGAGATAAAAAACCAAGGCGAGGACATAAGAACCCAACCCATGAACCAAGACGGTTCCAAAGGAATGGGAGCTGGCCAAGTGATACAGATTTGGGACAGCTTGAGGAAAAGGGTAGAAGATACATCTACCCAAAAGCCCGCAAGAGGGGCTCCACCAAGGCTGAATAGTAGGAGACAACAGTATTGGGGCACAAGTCTGCACTCCACAATGAGCCAGAATAGAATGAACATGACCAATAGCTCAAATTGAGAATTGAAAAGGAGGACCACAGATCCACAAAAATGAGCCAAAAATGATTCTAAACCATCTGATTAACCTGGGAAATGGTCATCTGGATAGTTTGACAAGAAATGAGAGTACAGTTTTGATAAGGTAATGATTGTATCTGGAGGATCCAATCATTACTTTGTAAGGCCCTAAAATGATACATTTAACTCCAAGAGTCTTGGAGGGCCTAAGTCCACCAGAGGTCCCCAGATGTCACCTTGGCACACCATCACTGAAGCTCACTATGAGAAGGCCGATGGGAGAAACCTCACAGGCCACATGACTGGAGAATGATGGTCAAGCAATGAGATGCAACATGGGCAAGGTTTAGCATTAGCAATTCCTGGAGTTGGCTGCTATAAGGCACTTGTCCCATGATGGGGTGAACCAGTAACTCATTTCTGGTATGGCCATTCATCATTTTCATTCACATTCCTGAATTTACCAGCAAAATTTAGGAAGCTTTTGCTGTTGTCAAAAAAACACAGGCAGTATGCTAGTCAAAGCTTTAACTAGCAGGAAAATGAAGATGCAATAGAGATTTTAGGATGATTGAAAAAGGCATTCCCAGCAGTTACATTGGTTGCTTAGTACAACTATAGCAAAACAGCCTTTTTATATTTTGAATAGAGAAATCTTAGCCCCTGGCTGCCAGAAAATTTAGTTGACCTAAAGTAAGGAGTGTTAATGACAGTGTGGGATTGACAAATATATGCCTTGTTATAGAAATAAAATATAATGCCCAGTGTAAGGATGGCCTATGTAAAAAGCCAAGCATTTCCAAAAGCAAATCAACATTCCTCAACCATGTACTTATTCTGAAGGGTGGCATGGAATCCTCAAAAGCTACAATGGCATCACACATATTAAGGTAGCTGGTAAGTGGTAATATGACTGTTGCAGACTTGTATAGACGTCAAGTGGCTTCTACATTAGTCATTGCATGCAGCTCAAGGCCCACTCACCAGTTACATCACTTCCGAACACGTATCTGGATGTTAAAGACACACTCCAAACCTGTCTGCTATTGTGATCTGTCATATGATGATGTAGTCTACTTATGCCATTATATAGCACAGGAACTAATATTTCAAGTAACAATTTTAAACCTACTAAAGGAGAACAGCACTTGCTCTCAATTTTTTTTACATGGAAACCTGCCATTTATGTGACTCAATAGGAAAACTGTCAATCCATAATGTCAAAAAGAATGAATGTATAAAATGTTTTTAATTTTTATGAAATGCATTCAGGGTCAAGGCGACCGTTTAGTGTGCATTATGAAATCGACAATCTTACTTGCACTCGATTTGTCCCTTGGAACTTTGTATAGTCGTGTCTGTCGACTCTTTACATCACGATCTTTTATCAGCAATGAGACAAAATCTGCAACAGGTAGGTTATGCAAGCTAATGGAAAAAACTATTTTACTCTTTATATTAGACTTGTTGACCTTAGCTGACCATGGTGGGGCTGCTGAAAGGAATGTAATTGGATTACCATTGCTCCCACTTCTAGCCATTATCTTTAGTAATCTTACCATTTCACCACTTATCTACATTCAGTTTTTACTGCTCCTCCACTATTTATCTACTGTATTTACTTTCCCACTTTTAGATGCTGGCTGAGGCAATGACCGTGCTTTTCACTGTCACTGCACACCAGCAACACACTCCAGTTGTTTTGCATCCACAACAGCACAGATGCTGCAAAGCAAGTGATGAGACTGAGAACTATGATGTGCCACAAGAGGTTCTTGACAAGTTTCAGAAGTGGCTGCTGGAATTCAGTCCAAACAAGTGCAACTGATGAAGATGGGAAAGGGAGGACAGACGACTGGTATGAAACTTCCCACTAATGGATAGGCAACTAAAAATTAAACAAGACAAAGACTTAGCAGTGAATATAATCCAAATCCATGTGAAGAGAGTAATGTTGGTTGTATCTGGGAAGTTGATCAACACAAACAACATTTAAAAAATTCTATAGGAGGCGGCTCTCAAATGTGTGCGCGCGCGCACACACTGCAAGACCATTACTGAAGCCTCCAAAACCAATATAGAATTCACATTCCAAGAAGCACAAAATGAAATTGTAGAAAATAGAGGTTTGTAATTAAACTAGTACCAGAATTGAGGAAGAATGCTATAAGGACAGGTTAAGGGTACAATCTTTCAACCTTTGAAAACAAATGGTAATATGATCACTACAGGGAAGGTGGCGAGTGAAATAAATGGGCAAGAGGATATCAGTGGAAGTTGGATAGGGAGTAGAGTTGTGAAGATGTAAGGAAATCATAATACTGTATTTATATAAAAGTACTGTACACACATTTCATATTGTGGAAAATTCAGGCATAAAATGTATCCTACATGAAGTGGAACACATTGAAAGAAATTGTTTAAGTCATTTTAATCTACAATTTCCAAGAAAAAATATGGCAGAACTAGCCGAGGCAATAAGTGCACCAGGTACGTCTAAATGACCAAGTCTAAATTACTTAATTCTGGAATCAATTAAGTCCAAATACCATGGTTCCTCTATATATACTATTACATATCTATACAAACTAAATACTTCAAGCTATATTTTACTGAATATGTCTGATATGCCTAATGTCGCAATGTTCTGTCCATTCTCAAACTTTTTTTAACCTACCTATAATATTCACAAGGATTTTCATTAATGTGCTTACTGAACAACTTGCCACTACGCCTCTGTCACACAAATTCATCCTTTTTGCTCTATTTCTTAGTTTTAACTACACCAAAAAGTAATTAATTTTCCCTTACTATTTATTGAAAAATTTCAACTATTTTCACATTTGTAATAATTTCTCTTAATTTACAGGGTGCCCACCTTGCTTTGTTCCAAGGTCCCACTTCCATGGGCAACAAAGGCCAACCAGTCTACTAAAATATATAATGATATATAACCATTTGGTCACTACCAGATTATCAGTACATGTGGGAGAATATTCCTTCATACCACAACACAATACACAATACAATTTATGCACCAACTGTAACATTAAGACGATGGCATACTGGAATTTTTTATATCAATGTTCTCAAATACAAACATCAGGTATTCCTTAAATCAGGGTACAGAAACTGCAACAAGCTATATCAGAAGTTTGGAAGAAGTTTCAATTGCAGAGAAGAAAATATTCATTTTCACCAGTTTAGCACAGAACAGTATTAGTACTGTTAAGAAAAGGTATTGATTGGCAAAGGAAGAAAGGTAGATTGAAGTCTTTTGAAGGCACTGCAACATCTCTACATTACAACGCAATTAGCTAACATTATTATTTTACTTACCAGTAGTGAAGAAATGGCCATTGTTATGGATTTCCAACTTCCACTTGCCAAGTGGACGCTCACCCCACATATGGACGGTCAAGAATGGCCATGACTGTCAATGAAATTTAATTGAAGTATCCTCCAAAAGCAATCAATATTGGATTATACTGTATATTATGTTAAAACAGCCCATGAAAACTAGATAAATGGTTTTGACAAAAATGTAAAATTGTCTCACAAATTAATGACAAAAAAAAATACTAGTAAATATTAAACATAACATGCCAACCTTAAAACATTTTGACACAAAATAACTGAGCTCTAGTTGTACCTTTATTCATACCAATGGTTCCTAAAGTGGTCAGTATAGATCCTAAAGTGTCTAGAGAACTGTGCAGAGAAGTGACAATTGCATAAAAGTAAACAAAACTAATGGGGTCAAATACTTATATAATATCAATCCTATGTAAAACACAGATAGGGCAGAGCAAATTTTGTCATAATATAATAAGATTGAAAACTTATCTAATGATTAAAATATTTGAAGTAGAGGAAAGTCACATGATGAGCAAAGAAGTTATTATAAAAGCAATTAAAATCATAGAAATCATTTTGAAATTGTAATCTGAACTTATCCTAAGGTGTATTGCTCCAAGTAACACTCCAGTACTATGCCATATTGATGTGTTAAAATATCAGGCCCATCCACCTCAATAAGGTGGTAAACTTTAAAAGATATTTCAATTTTTTTATCTTCCACTGTTCTCCAGTTTAGCTTTATGCACAGTATATAGAAATGGCAAAAATTATACATTATTTATTGAATTGGGGGGGGGGGTTGATAAAGTTTTAAAAATCTTGTGAGGGTGACATTTAAAATGCTTAGGAAACCTGATTTAAACTATTGTATATCAATGCAATCATAATCCATCTGAAATATTCCCCCCCTCCTTTAAAAGTAGCAGCATATCTGCTACTTTTAAAGGTCGATCTGCTACGACACTCCACCCTAACAGTTCAAGATGAACAGTACATTGGATTGCCAACTCACATGGAAGCCAGAGCGAGAATTGTCATGGGGTCGCTGAGCAAGCAAAGTAGATTTTGTACCAGCGGGAGAAGACAAATAGATTTCTATATCACCTCGACGATCAGCTGTTAATGAGACCTGCAAAGAATAATTATTTCCTTCCATTCATTTTTGCCAGTACTTTTGCTTCCACAAAATGTATAGTGCTAAGTATAATCATATATACATATTTGACATTGTTTAAGTTACCTTAGCTTGAACATGTTCCAAATAGCTAACTCCCGGACAATCTGTGACATCTAACTCCAAAGTGACGAAGCTCTTTTGTGGAATTAATCTGTAGACAAAGATTATTATTAATGTATCTACTGTATCTGTAACAATAATCTACTTCTGTTTAAGGTAAAATGTACTAAAAGTAATTTAAGGAAAATTTAATACTGTGTGCAAACATCTCCCAAATTGTATGACAATCTGGAGTAGCTCCACAAACTACTTCCATGTTTCAAATTCAAGCAATGAATGACCAGTACAGTACAGTATTATCCCTGAAAGTAAGGCTATCATATGTTGATTTACTGGGTAATGTATTACCATATGTTTATTAAACACATGTACATAAAGAGTGTTAAACGATCTTGGAAACTTCGAAGGTGAACACTTGAGTGCTCAGCGTACTACAGTTTCAGCGTCGACAGATGGCCCAAAGTGCCTCCCCCCCCCCCTATCCCCCCACAATCTTTCACACCTCATCCAACAAGTAAAGAAGTGGATACTGTATTCCTATTTTTTTTTTTTTTTCATTTTACATCAAATTAAAAATTTTAGGTTAACAATTTTTGACAAAATACCTTTTTGTGCATAGGCTGATATGCGTTTAAATCCACTGCCGTAAATTGAGTTATTACAGGCGAAACTATGCATCATAGCATCCCAGTCCAAGGAAGGAAACAAATGATAATGTTCGTAAAACAACCAAAACAAGCTAGACGTAAAGCCATGACCTAGGGCATACCAGCTGGTCCTGGTGTTGCTAAATCAAACTTATAAATGGAAGCATGTAACCAAGTATGCAAAAAAGCAAACACTAATGAAAGTACAGTAAACCTAAGTGATAAGTGCTAAGAAAATTATCCAGAAAAATCACGGTAAACAAAACAAAAAATTATCTTCCAATCGAGACATCTGGTAGAAAATGAACTTCTTCAAACTTCCTAAATATTCACTTTCAGATAAATATATATAATTTGTACATTTTAATACTTACTTTTCAACATGTGGTGCATTAACCTCACATTTTCGTTGAGTTGGAACACTTGTCCAGTTTCTTGCTAGCTGAACCATGCCATAGGAATCCATGAGGCCATATCCAAACCTGTGTCAATTATAAAAGGTTCATTTTATGAACACAAATCTGAACACATATTAGTATTAGAATTAGCCAATTGCCAGCCATATCCGATTCCTTATTCTTGGCAACTTACGATTTCAAGAGTGTATCCAGTGTAGAATATTGTATACCAAAAGATACTTAAAATATTCTACTGTACCATCTTTGTGTTCAAAGAAATTTTAATGGGCACTTAAAATTCCCAATGAATTTCACACACTAACGGTCTGCATAAAATGTCGCTAATTTCTTGCATCGAACAGAAGCAGAAGGGGAAAAAAAAGGTAAAATACAAACAAAACTGAAATGCATGCAAATTGTAGGGGAAAATTTATTAATTTTGGTTACAAAGAACCAATTTATAATGCTGTAGAGTAATACAAGATGAAAATAATGAAGCAACACATCTAAGGTTATGGTAATAACCACAGAACCTCAAAGCTTCTTCTCCCTGATAGTTCAATAGTTTTTAATATTTAACATTTTACTGTAATACAAAGTAAAGAAGTACAATAAAAAAAAATGTCCCGATGTTGCCTCATCCAATGAAAATGGGAAATGAAGTAATGAAAATGTACATAACACTATGCCTACATTAAGGATTAGAATATAAAATGCACACTTATGTCTCTGAAGTCTTGTTTCACCCAAGGATTGACAAGTCGGTCACATTTATTAGTCTCCCATTTCACTATTAGAATTATATTATTATTGATAACAAGATACTGTGTATTAATAATAAAATTACACAAAATTCTAGTCTGTTCTTACCTATGTGAAACCTGACGTCCTACACCATTGGTCTGCCAATCTGGGGCTTCCAAATTTTCTGGTCTTGCAGTTCGTACTACTATATGCTGCATGTCACGCCACGTAATATCCCGATTGACCTTCGTAAATAGAGGTTATGCATTTTAAAACCAGAGTTCAGCCAAGAGAAATTATGTTATTTTGACCCAAGTCTGTATTAATACACAAATACCTGCTAAGTATGTCTTGCTCTAAATGAAAACAAGGATGCAAATTTATTCTTATGAACACTTACTACTGAAGTCATTGTTATTGATCAATAACATAAAAATCCCATATTAATGGTATAATGACATATGGATACATTATCTCATAGTTGGCCAGACTACCAACTAACACGATGTTCTGAACAGGGTGAGAATAGCTTAAGCTACCTCATCCCTTTGTGTGTATTTTACCTCAAACTTATTTCAATTTCAACCAGGAGGCCTGGTCAGAGACTGGGTTGTGGGGACATTGATTCCCAGTAATAATAACAGGTAGTCAATAGGTAGCTCGCCAAGTGGACAGAAAACGTAGTCTAAATATCCCTTAAGCAGCCGAGGAATTTACCATTAAATAGGATATTAAAATACACAACTGAAATGATTCTGGGAAGAAATTATTTCCTCAACACATACATAAAACTCCACGAGAAGCAAACAAACAAATCATAGATAGGCTATTATTTGTATAATGATACAAAACATGAAGTTTTATAGATACAGTATCATGAAAATTGAAATCAACTACAGTAATGTATAAACAAAATACCGTGGTCAAGTTTTCTTGCGTGTTCCTGCATAGGCAACTAAAGCCTAATTTAATACAATTCTAAAATAACGCGCACGAAATCATGCCAAAATACTAGTACAGATCTGTGTATAAAATTACCTGAAGAGCTAGAGCACAAATTGCTGCAGCCAAAGGAGCCGAGGCTGATGTTCCCGTGTGTGAAGATGTACAGGAGTGGTGAAGGTCAGTGGTAATGATTTGGCGCTCACCCAGTGATCCAGAACTATAAGTTGTGGCAAGAGTGGAGCTACAGGCCTCCGAGTACCATGGAACGCGACCTTTTTCTGTGGATTTAGTGACACCTTAAACATTGTATCAAGATATGAAAAATAAAAGTCACTCCACGATAACAACTATAGTACTTTGACATTCACTATTCTTTGGAATGCTATCAGTATTACCCAACATTAGCATTATGGACACAAATATCAAAAGATTCATTACTATTTAACCTTCTACTGGAAAAATAAGAAATATTGCTGGCAAAATGATTGAAGTTTTCAAAAATTAGTACAGCATTCTTATTGGAAGTATGAATCAGCCTGGATGCAACTGCTATGGAGGCCTGTAGGCCAGTGCAAGAAAGTCATACTAATTTAGTCGTCAGAAAACAAAGCTTCAGACCTCGGTATGGTTAAATCCCTTTGGATCTGGCCATGTCCTGGTTGGGAGATTGTGCAGATGGTTACCCCTCCCCAAAGGTGAGGCTTAGTTATGTCTAGCAAATTGTCTTCCCCCCCCCCCTCCCCAGCAATTAAAAAAATACAAATAGTTTAGCAAAGCTGTTTAGCAAAGCTACGTCAGAAAATCTCCCAGTACTAACAACATAAAATTTCCAAGTTTAAGAAGATTTGTTGCCGTCACTTACCCCCATTCTAGCTAAGTGTCCATTTTGCTACATTAATACATTGGGATCTTTCAGCAGCCTGCTCCATTTTCTCCACATTACCTTTGCAATATTTAATACTCATACTCCATCTTTTCCAAATGTTCCCTCCTTATGTATGTGTGATGTGTCAATTTTCTCACCTGTTTGAACTTGCCATGAACAATAAATTTTTCCACAACTAAACTTGCATTTCAATTTCTAACAAATGTTACAAGCACTAAAATAAGTGATAGGAAGGTTAAACAAGTACAGTACAGTACATGTATGTCGCTATTACAAATACAGTACTGTACCAACATTGTCAATACGTTTCTTAATAGAACTTTCAAAAATAAATTACTGAAAATTATAATTCAACATTTACTGCATTTGTATTAAGGAGTTATTTCACACCACTGCATCATACTTTTTCTTCCATACCTTACAGTAGCAACAATGACCTATCGACTAGCAAAACTATAGATATGCACAATAAACATCCAATATTATAAGTGCCTCTAAAGGCATTTAAATACAATTACAAATTATTTTGATCATTTTAAAATAGCTCATTTTAAAACTATGGAAGATAAAAAAAAAAAAATTTAGCCTTTAATACCTGTGGCTGAGGATATACTAAGTGTCCAAATAGAGTTGGTGTAGCCATCACAGTTACAATTATCTTGGTCTCTACCTCCATTGCCCGAGGCCCACACAAATATGGACCCTTTACCACCACGGCCCTGCAAATTAGAGTATCATGGCAACTGAAATGAATGGTGTCACAAGGTACAAAAAATTTAGGTCTGTACCTCCTTATACAGGAATGATTAGTTTTTCCTTTATTCATCTTTGATTATTAATAAAGTACTGTATGGTGTCTACAAATGTTAATCTCGTGCCTATGGAAAAAGGTGATTAATTTAAAGATTCATCTATATCATCTTCCAAAGAAAATCACAAATCTTGCAGCATTATTGTATAGGATGACCAGAAAACAAAGGAAATGTACAACTAAAATATGACAAGAAACAAAACTTGTTCAGCAATGGCAAGTTTGATGTGCGTACAGTAATTACTGTGTGAAATTATTAGATTTTTTAATCTTTTGTAATCATATGTATGCAATTCTAAATGAATGAATAAGAAAAAGTAGAAGGTATGCATCATGTTTGCTTTGAATGTGCAATTAACTTGAAATGGATATACCCTGTGTAAATCTAAAATTATGGATTTTCACATTAATTAAATTCTGATACAGTATTTATGTAAGCTACTCAAATTTAAATGACGACTTGCCCTTTATTTATATTTTGTATTTTTTAGGATTCGGGGAAAATGTTAACATGGGTGACAAAAATAGCAAACTTAATATAGTAGTTTGCACACACATTCTGGACATAATGCCACATGCTACTAAATTATTATAATTAACTTTAAATGATAAAGTCTCTCTTTTATTAGGTAACAATACCAAATGAATAGCCAATTGTTTGCCAAAAATGTCAAATCTTGATTAAAACATTTATTAGCAGAACCCAAGGCTCATTAGGTTCTCTAGGGGGGGAAGTGGAAAGCATTAATTCCCCTGAACCTTCATCTAAGGGTTAGGAATGCTGTGATGGAATTTACTTCTTATGGCACAGTTTAGGGTACAAGTATGAAATTCACGTTTGCAAGGGCGAAGTGAGCTGCTGTCTTTGGCATGGTTTTCAGTCTTTACTCCATAAAATTGAACATTAATAATAATGGAGGGTGATTCAAAGCCAAATATTTACATTACAGTTCTTGACATTAAGGGAGGATTGTTAACAAATGTAGATAAAAAATTAAACCAGGAATTTTTTGAATCCCATTATTAGATAACTACCATACCGTAGCTCGAAATATAGACCAGCCAATATCTAACCACATTAGTTGCCCTAGACAAGATTTTATAAATGTAATCAAAACAGAGTCCTACATTTCTGATTCCTTCCACAAATGCTCGTGTTGCCAACTGGCCTGGCCCATCAACAGTCTTGCCATCATCGTCAGGACCCCAGGAGGCAGAGTAGATATCTATGTGTTGCGGGTTGAGAGCCAAAGACCGCGCCTCAACTGCATCTGTAACATCTCCGTCCAACATTCGAACACCTGTTTGAAGAGACCAAGAGAGGGCTCAGCATGTTTTACCCAAGAGAATGACAAAACATTATCTCTCAACCTATCTACCTTCATACTTCTGGTGATTGATTGATTGATAAAGATTAAGCCACCCAAGAGGTGGCATGGGCATGAATAGCCCGTAAGGATACTTCTGGTTTCGTAATACTGTATATATAACCAATCAAGTGCATACTTACCGACACAGCCCCGCTCATGTGCCAGGTAAGTCCACTACGGGCTCACCATAGCCCGTGCTACTTGGAACTTGTTCCGAGTAGCTGAATCTATAACAACAACAACAACATACTTACCTCCAACTGATGCCTCAAAGGCAACACCAACAGCACAGATGGAGTTGTTAGCGCCAGCTGCCACCTCTCCAGCACAGCGCGTCCCGTGGCGGTTAGAGTCGACCAGGTCATAGCGAGGCATGGGATCTTGGTCATGACTATTGACGTCATAAGATGCATTGGGATCCTGCAACATTAAGTGCAACGTGACAATACATACTCAACATATATTTAGTTATCAGGGTGAAAGAAATTCTGCCCATATGTTTCCACTTCCACCAGGGATCGAACCCGAACTTCAGGACTACGAATCTGAAGCGCTGTCCACTCAGCTGTCAGGGAAGGGATGAAGATACTGTCATGGATGAACTGTGCAGGTGGACGAGGTAAGAGTTTGTGCATGCGGATGTATACAACTACAAGAAATCATGTTCTCACAGCCAACCATGTGACCAACTACCAAATTCACACTAAATTAAAAACTTAAGTTCTGCTGACTTACATAGTTCTTGATAAGGTCCGGATGGTCCTTTTCGAGACCGTCATCCAAGATGGTGACCACCACGCCCTTGCCCGTCACCCCCTCGGCCCACGCCGCCTGGACGTTCATGTCTAGAGACCCACCTCTGTTCTGTTAGGCAAAGGAAACCATCTCAGCAAGTAAGCCAATGACAACACCATCATTTAAAGCTTGGATTGTACCTATACCTGCTCGATGGGGTTCTGGGAGTTCTTCTACTCCATAAGCCCGGCCCGAGGCCAGGCTTGACTTGGTAGAGTTCGGTCCACCAGGCTGTTGCTTGGAGCGGCCCGCAGGGCCACATATCCACCACAGCCCGGTTGGTCCGGCACTCCTTGAAGAAAACTATCTAGTTTTCTCTCGAGTATGTCCACGGTTGTTCCGGCAATGTTTCTTATACTCGCTGGGAGTCTCAATACTTTACAGTAAAGCATAATGTATGGAGGAAACTTTGTGGGGGAGAATATAATGCAAAGTCAATGAGCAATTTTCCCCATTAATTTAAAAAAGAAAAATATTGGAATTAAACTAAACAAGCAGGAGACACTCCCGAACGTCAGTAAGAAGGAAACCAAAGTAGATGATACTTTAAAAAAAATGTCACACTTTATATAAAACACACTATTTTATATTTAAATCAACTTTCACTAAATGAAAAATCGCAGATTAGTGCAAAGCCCAAATTAAACAATTACAACCAAGCCAATCTAATAGGCCTATCCTGGATTCATCAAAAACTACAATGATATATCATACATATTTATTGTATAATGTTACTGCAGCATAATGACAAAAGTTTAAAAAAATATATATACTTATAAACCAATGGACTAAATACCAATTGCTCCTGGGGAATTTAAACGAGAATAATTGTCAAGCTCTCCAAAATTACCAAACACAGTAAATCGTCCACTTACCAGATACCACATCTGCGGCCACTTGGGATCGTCCATCCAGGTGGACCTGAAGGGCGTTGGCGGCCGGTCTAAAAAATCCCTTTTAACACGCCTCTTCACCACCTGTTGCTCCGCCCATCGGACCTGAAGCACCAGCAGGAGTCGGTCAGTCGCATAACGAGACCAGCACGTTTAACACACAGCCCCTCTCCACCACCACCAGTGTACGAGTTATACCTTCATTTCTAACTGTTCTACCTCAACCCTTTCAGTATCTATTGTACTCTGTAGATACCAAGTATTTTTATCGGTATATCTATCTATGGGGGATCCTAAAACTCTGCTGTTTACCTGGTTGATGGGGTTGTTCTACTCCCCAAGCCCGGCCCGAGGCCAGGCTTGACTTGTGAGAATTTGGTCCATTAGGCTGTTGCTGTTTATTTGATACAATATTATAAGATATGATACACTCGCTATACGCTGCACTTGACCCTCAATCATGACGGGGGAGGGCCCCAGAGTTGGTAACACGTATATCTTCTTTTGTTATAACCAGATGGAGACTCGGTATCACTGCTACCTTATTCACTCTTGTGTTGATATCCTCAGTGCACTCAGAGTCTGCCAGTGCAGACTACTTGTTACATGCCTCTGTATGACTAACCATCCTGTGTGATGGGGAATTTTGAGCACCACGTAGCTAGCTTTTTGACACGCTGTACTCCCCTTCATATAGCCTAGGGGTAGCTGCAGAAATGCAGATATATCTAATGTGTTGATAAAAAAAATTATTCGCCTCGCTCTTTTATGATTTACCTACGAATTTACTAATTATAAGGAGCAGAAATATCTTTAGACAGTGTAGCCATGCGTCTATAACAAAATAATCAGAACTGGTGATACATTTCTTCACGGGGGAAGAGGAAGGGTATACACCGGCGTACCCACAGCAAATAGGGCACTAGGCTGCCGGTTGCAGCAACGAGACTAGCAAAGACAAAGGTCGGGGAACGGAGACTAATAACGCTGGGAAAGGGAGGAAGTTGTGTAGGTGGGGAATTTTACGCCGGAAGGGCCGTGTAACCTGTTGGGCAAGAGGGTGGGTGGGATCACGGGGGGAGGGGGATAAGTTTGGACAGAGCAGCAGCACTGCCACCTCCAGGATAGGAAAAATACCAGTTCAAGGTTGCAACCAAGACGAGTCGATCTGGTTATCTTTTCACATCATGTGAAATAAAACGAAGTGTAGGTATGAGTACAAGTTGTGAGCCCTAATGCAACTGGTGGAACAACAAACACAGATTCAACAATGGGCGCCAGACTTGCTTGTCCAAACACCTTTGCGCTGTCCAAGACTTAGCTCCTAGCCTAGCTACTCCTCAGACCTTTGCTGCAAGAGATTACCGTTCTGAAGGACCTGCGTTTTTATTCGGTACCTCGCAAGACCATATGGCGATTTAAGTCAGTAATTGGTGTCAAAGATGGCCACCTGCTTCAGAATAACCCGACCTCTAAGATTAATAGGTTTAGGTCTTAGAATCACGAGTCTTTGGTAAATATATTGTAATATTAAAACTGCAATATTTGCTACAGAATTTCCAAGCATTTTGCCCTAAAGTGAAATAAGTGCTTTCAAGTCGTTAGATTAACAACCATAACATTTATGTCAAGACTTTGATTAATATAATATATACGGGATAGGGTGAGGGCCGTGGGTAAGGGATAGGTACTCACATGGGGCTCGGCCATAAGGTTATGGTGGTGGGTCTGGGATGGATCAGCTGAGCGCCGCGCCACTCTCCGGTGCCGTAATAGGTAAACATCATGGAATATCTGAAAGGAAAAGAATGACTTGAGATTCCACTTAGCTTTCACTAGTTCTTAACCTAAAGAGGTTCCCAACCTTCTAACACAAGTGGTGTCAATGTAAAGTCTGAACCATCAAACTCTAAACTTTACTAACCCACTTATCAACATAAATTAAAACCGCAAGAATATGCATCAGTATAACTTTAAATTAAATGCTATGTTGAAATCAAAGTTAAATACGTAGTACAGTCGGCTTCGTTCTCGAATCACAATCTAGAATTCCGGGTTCGAATCCTGGACGAGACAGAAATGGTTGGGGGCATTTCCTATCACCTAATTCGGCTGTTCACCTAGCAGGAAGTAGGAACACCCAGGAGTTCGTCAGCTTATTATGGGGTTGTATCCTGGTGAGGTCTGTAATTCGACCTCGGGGAGGAAGCGAGACCTCAATATAAGCCTAACGTGTATAAACACACTGGCTGCCTGTCCCCCGACACAATGAATTATATTATAATTTATAAATAAAAAAATAAACACCCAATTGAACAACGCTAAAGTTTAGAAAACGCCTTTTTCACTTCACATTTGTGATAATTAAATGATTATGATTTAAAGTACACAAGCAAACTATCACATTTTAATATATTTAACACACACACACGTCTTTAAATTAACAAAATGGGAAAACAAATAAAGAAAAAATGTTAGATACTGAATTTTTATTTTAGATATACGTTATGATGCAAAGAAAAATACTTAATACGGAAAGAAAATGAGCAGCGTGCCACCAGCCCGACCCACAGACACAGGAAACATTGCGGGGTATTTATGGAGGCTTTTGGTCAAGAGCATTAATGCTAATTTTAATGTTTTGTAATAATTAGGTTACATACATCACCAGTAACGAGTCTACCTTGGGGCCTTTACTTCACCATATTCACCTTTTATAATGCTACGTTCACAAAAGTGTCGTGCTTAATACTCTACGATGCAAATTATAAAGAAATAAGCAGTAAGCATATTTTGTCGGTGATTGCAGAGGATAGCGGCATTGTCATCAGTGTTAATTAACAACACCAGCAGGTTAAGAAACAACCACACCACCACTACCTACCTTGTGTGGCTTCCGGGGATCCACCACCCCGCGGTACGGTCTCCGACCAGGCCTCCCGGTTGGTCGTCTGGTCAACCAGGCTGGTGGACGCGGCTGCTCGCAGCCTGACGTAAGAATCACAGCCTGGTTTAACAGGTATTCTTTGGAGGCGTTTGTCGAGTTCTCGCTTGAAACACTAAGAGGTCAGCCAGTTATGTTCCTTACGTGTAGCGGGAGTGTGTTGAAAAGTCTTGGGCCTTTGATGTTGATAGAGTTCTCCCTCAGTACCTATTGCACCTCTGATTTTCAACAGGGGTATTCTACACATCCAGCCATGCCTCCTGGTCTCACATATGGTGGTATTTCTATGTGCAGGTTTGGAACCAGTCCCTCTAATATCTTCCACGTGTAGATTATTATGCACCTCTCGCCTGCGCTCTAGTGAATACAGATTTAGATCTTTTAATGTTCCAAAAATTAAGATGACAGTAGATTCTAGCGGTAAAAGATCTTTGCACGTTTTCTAGGTCAGCAATTACTCCGTCTCTGAATGGGACTTAGTGCAACAATATTCCACCCAAGAGAGCACTAGTGTCTTAAAACGTATCATCAGTGGTATGGCACCCCTTGTTTGGAAGGTCCTTGTTAACCAACCTGTCATTTTTCTTGCAGTCGTGAGTTATTTTATTGTGCTCTGTAAAGGTAAGGTCTTCTGACATTATTCCTAGATCCTTTACATTGCTTTTTCGTTCTATATTGAGATTTGAATCGGTTTTATATATGGTTTCCGTTCTTCAATTTTCATTTTTTCCATAGCGCAGGAGCTGGAACTTTTTTTCATTAATCATATGTGGCCCATTGAAAGACCTGATTTACATCAGATTGGAGGTTCGTCGTGTTCTCTATATTGTCTACTCGCATGAAAATCTTAAGTGTCATTTGCAAATAATGATAGTGCTGTAGTTTGTATCCTTGTGTATGTCTGATATTAGGACGAGAAAAAGTACCGGAGCAAGTACAGTACCTTGGGGGGGGGGGGGGCTGAGCTTTTGACAGTAGATGATCCGGATTTTAGTGTTGACTATTACACACTGCGTTCTGCTCTTTTAGGAAGTTGAAGATCCTACTCCCTACTTTGCCAGTAATTCCTTTTGCACGCATTTCGTGTGCAGTAACACCATGGTCACATACCACCACCACTAGCACCACCACCACCACTAGCACCACCACCACTATTACGCTTGCCGGGTGTGGGTTGAAAAAATGAGCGCGGCGCGCCAGTAACCGAGTGCGGCCAGCCCTTTAATTTCCGGGCGAAGCACATGACGCCTACGCTATTATCTCCTCCAGTGACCCCCACCACCACTACCATCACCCACTCCCCCACCCCCGTCCAACCCGTCCTCAGACCAAGTCCATTTCATCTAGCGGTCGACCCCAAAGACTCATTCGACAATTTTAACATGCTGGTCATTCAAAAAAGGAATTTTCTCAAATGTAAGTTATATTTTAGCATGTTGAGCATGTTTAAGCACTAGTTAGGTTAGGCGTTTAGATTCAGTTGGCGATTATTTGTAATACGTGGGTGAAGCATTTACAGCGTTGTGGTTCGGAGAAAAGTCGTCAGCGAAGCACTTGTTCCGGAAGTGTTCGAACGTCAGTAGTTGTGAGTCCTGTGTAAACCTTTAATCATTCATAAACAGATTTGGCGAGTGTATGGAATGGGCTTTGGGTCTTTGCTTGGAGGAAGGGAGGGAATTTTCAGGAGAAAGCGCTATACTATAACGACTATATAGCACTTGGAAGGGATCAAGATAAGGATTTGGGATTGGACGGGGGGAAAGGAATAGTGCCCAACCACTTGGACGGTCGGGGATTGAACGCCGACCTGCATGAAGCGACACCATCGTTCTACTGTCCAGCCCAAGTGGTTGGGTGTTAAAGACCTGAGTTAACGTGGTTTATTCTGAATCCTACACCCATTCTGTGGGCGGTGGCAGGATTATTAAATCCACAAAGATGTTCATTAACGGTATTCTCAATGTTCTCTAAGCCTAGTCATTTACAATTGCAGTGACCTACGTACAATTTTAATTTACCTCAAATTTGTGATAAAATTTCAATATTGCAGCTTTGTTTTGAACGTTAGAATAGCGAAGCTTTAACGCAATGGCCTTAACAGGATTAATAGGCGGAGCATGAGAACCTAGACCTTACTCCCCCGTAATCGCTAATAGATGTCTACGGGATCACCATAGCCCGTGCTACTTGGAACTTTGTTCCAGGTAGCGAATCTTTAACAACAACAACAACAAGCCAAGTACCATCATCATACGAGAGGAAAGAACACAGGTCCAGGGCGGCAGAAGTAAAGCTCTTGAGGGATAAGATAAAGATGAGTCAAGAGAGAAGGGAAAGAAAAAAAAAGATAGCAGGATAAGAGAGATTCGAGGGGAGGTCAAGGGGGGGGGGAGACACTCCCAAGACAATGGCACACAACGAAGCAATTATTAACCGATATATAAACTATTGAAATGTTCAGATCGTTAGCATATAACATTATCTTGTGTCGAGTGAATGAAGTTTGAAACATCACCTCGCTCGTTGTACTGACATTAGTTTAATGTTACTCCCCCCTCCCACACCCCCCCCCCCCCACACACACACACACACACACACACACACACACACCCACATACACCTGCCATGCATTTCAAACCTGTCACTGGAGAGCTGTGTGGCTAAACACGTTTGAGGTCATTACACACAACCCTTCACCAGATATTGGAGGCAGAGAATGGGAAGAACCTAACACTGATTAATAAATGAGAACGACAAACCATCCCTCCTTTGGAATACTATTACGGCCCTGCCATACACTACAGTCATTTAACTAGAGTAAAACAAGATGAAATTGTGTGCTGAACGAAGTTAAAATAAAAATAGTCAATTCTTTACAATACGATTGTTAAACTGAATTCGATTGTCAGAAGTAACAGTATCGAGAACATTTAAAATCTGTTTGTAAATGTGTGTAGCCAGGAAATTGTCACAAAATGGGTAGCTGGGTTGTGGGCCATTATACCAGCTCTGTTAATCCTACGTAATCCTCTTTAATCTATGATCAGCCGAGCTGCATCGACAATTTCTACCAACGAGTTGCACCCGTTAACAGCCTGCCAATCATGCCGCCAATAAAAGGTTTCAAGAGGAGAGAGACCTTGCAAAGGTTTACAAAATAAAACGCGACAACACTGACACGGGACCGAGAACTAAAGTCCGACTTCACCTTTGGGCAACCACCACAATACGGCGGCGATTTAGATATATGGCAACTTAACGCAGCCTCACAGGACAAAGCTAATGCACTGAATGTTGCAAAGGATGCATGAGTGTGCCAAGCAGCGGGTTAGCAAGCTGCAGTGCCTATGTGGAATTACGGCATGTTACTAACCTGCAATCAATCATCAGCTAACCAAACTGTCGGTCACGGAACTAAATAGAGGGCGACGGGAGACATCTCCCGTCACGCAGGGTGCAGTCGCACCTCCACAGATCTCCAGTATCATCTATTGATACTGGTAATGGCTCAAAAGGGCCACCACTTACGGGCTATTCATGCCCGTGCCACCTTTTGGGTGGCTTAATCTTCATCAATCTTTTAATAGATGGCGCGACAGTCTTAAAACACCCTCACAGGCGATCACAAGGTAAAGCCACTGGCATAGTAAGGGGGGGGGCGGGCACCGGGTGAGGCGCAGTATGAGGCGCAGTATGAGGCGCAGTATGAGGCGCAGTATGAGGCGCAGTATGAGGCGCAGTATGAGGCGCAGTACGAGACACAGTACGAGACACAGTATGAGACACCGAGTGTCCTGGCTAATGAAGGATAGAAGTAATGGAGAGGCAGGGAGGCAGTCTAGCCACACTTGAGCCTTAAGGCTCCAAACTCTGAAGAAGTTTGTTTGGACACCTGCCACACTAATTAGCTTCTCGGACTGCCGCCGGGGCGCGTGCGCGAAGGTGTAACAAAACACGCTGCCTCAAGAGAGTATCAAGAGAGTATCAAGAGAGTATCAAGAGAGTATCAAGAGAGTATCAAGAGAGTATCAAGAGAGTATCAAGAGAGTATCAAGAGAGTATCAAGAGAGTATCAAGAGAGTATCAAGAGAGTATCAAGAGAGTATCAAGAGAGTATCAAGAGAGTATCAAGAGAGTATCAAGAGAGTATCAAGAGAGTATCAAGAGAGTATCAAGAGAGTATCAAGAGAGTAGAGTATCAAGAGAGTATCAAGAGAGTATCAAGAGAGTATCAAGAGAGTATCAAGAGAGATACAACATACACACCACCTCGCAGAATGGTCTGCCATACATGGACACCACGTTGGTTGGCTAGGTTGACCAAGCCACTCACTAGAAGATGAAGGGACCACGACGTTTCGGTCCTAGCACTAGGTTGGCTGGCACTAGCATACAGCACGAGAATGGAGCAAATAATCTTGAGATCACGCCACCTCATACCGGCACGACTGAAAGGGGGGTCACATTCAGCAAGATAGTATAGACGAGTCTTAATATTCCATTAACCTAGTAAACATTTACAGGTTACACGGAGTGCTATGGTCTAGGAAAGTCGCCAAGTCTTAAAGCCATCATCCTAGGTAACGCTAGCAAAATCTATTGTCCAAAATTGTCACACTGAACTTTTTTTTTTTTTTTTTACGGAAGCATAGCTAGTACGGCCGACAGCCAGCCTGCTATCTTACTTCACTATACAACATTTTTACAACGTTTTCACCACCTGTGCCGTTCCTGCGTCATTATTACCATAAAAAAAATAGAACGAAAAAAAAGTCGTCGTTTTAAAGTCTACGGCGAGGGATTGCCGCGTTTAACTAACGCCTAACTTTACAATAATACTGCATTTGCAAGTTTAAATCAATTGTCACGCCAGTGTTGAAAACAGGAAGAAGGCAAATCAGTTTATGTAAAAACTGTCATACGAAATAATGGTAGTAAACAAATTATAAATTTAATAATGGAGGGGGGAGAGGGAGGGACCGATAAAAGAGGGGGGGGGGGGGGGGGGTGGAAGGGAAGAGAGTCGGTCGGCCGAGCGGACAGCACGCTGGGCTTGTGATCCTGTGGTCCCGGGTTCGATCCTGGGCGCCGGAGAGAAACTATGGGCAGAGTTTCTTTCACCCTATGCCCCTGTTACCTAGCAGTAAAATAAGTACCTGGGTGTTAGTCAGCTATCACGGGCTGCTTCCTGGGGGTGGAGGCCTGGTCGAGGACCGGGCCGCGGGGACAGGTAAAAAAAAAAAAAAAAAAAAAAAGCCCCGAAATCATCTCAAGATAACCTCAAGATAACCATAATCTCCTCACCAGCCTGCCGTAACACACTTTTCTTCACTATGAACCTACTCAAGGCACCCTGGAACCACAACCAGGTACACCAGGTACACCAGGCGTGTATCTAACCTGCATCGACCCATTCTCCTACCTTCCCAGACCGTCCATTGTTGGGTAAGAGACTCCACCACAAAACCCCGCGGTGCGCACTTTTCTTCTTATCATTGGTATTTAGCGCTCTTATCATTGGTATTTAGCGCTCTTATCATTGGTATTTAGCGCTCTTATCATTGGTATTTAGCGCTCTTATCATTGGTATTTAGCGCTCTTATCATTGGTATTTAGCGCTCTTATCATTGGTATTTAGCGCTCTTATCATTGGTATTTAGCGCTCTTATCATTGGTATTTAGCGCTCTTATCATTGGTATTTAGCGCACTCATAAATCCCCCACCCACCATATCACCCCCCCCCCACCCAAACTTGGATTGGATGATAGAGCGACAGTCTCACTTCATGCAAGTCAGCGTTCAATCCCCAACTGACCAAGTGGTCCAGAACACCATTCCTTTCCCCCCCCCCCCCGTCCCATCCCAAATCCTTATCCTGACCCCTTCCAAGTGCTATATAGCTTGGAACTTCCTCCTGATAATTACCTTACCCCCCCCCCCCCCACCCTTCAGCACTCTGTATTAACTCTAGTATTGGAAAACGCATTAACGCGTCAAGAAAACCGATAAATACCAAAAGGAAAGAACGAACGAAGAAAAACAGGCAGTAAAAAAAAAAAAATGTAGGAGGAAGATATTAAGCAGGAACAGCAGGACCAATGAGCGAACATGCCGACTGCCTCCATCAAACTTCAACTTTCTCACTCCTCACAATGGTACGACAAAGTTTGTAACATTCGCCACCCCGTAAACCCCTCAAAATTTTCCCCCAGTTTAGAGAGCGTGTCCGGCCTCACAGTGCAGTCCTGGAGAGGATCCTCAAAATCATATTTAGTCCTCTACAAAATTCATTGTAAATCACAGCCGGGCGCCGCCTCGCACGTACTGTCCGTCACCATAGAGTCGCTCCCGTCCCACTGTTATTTACTCCCGTCTCCGTCCCACCCGTCACACGGGGGCAGAGGGGACAACATGGAACACCCCCCCCCCCACATGGGCAACGTCACCCTGTCTTCATGTACACTGGTCAAGGCACAACCCCCTCAAGACACTAACTTCACGAGGTGGGTGGGTGGGGGGGGCAAGATAGCACAATAGGACACGACAGAAACCCGCCCACACAATGGGCAGAGTTTCTTTCACCCTATGCCCCTGTTACCTAGCAGTAAAATAGGTACCTGGGTGTTAGTCAGCTGTCACGGGCTGCTTCCTGGGGGTGGAGGCCTGGTCGAGGACCGGGCCGCGGGGACACTAAAGCCCCGAAATCATCTCAAGATAACTCAAAGATAACAAGACCGGGAGGTCGAACTTTAGCTCACGGAACCCCACTTTCTTTAGCCCACTCATGCCCCCATCCACCCTTCTCCCCTCATTTCATTGAATATAAAATACCTCAATATTCCCCCTCTAAATAAACTCTTCAATCTCAAAATCCTCAACCAACACCTCCAAAGTACACCTGATCAACCAGGCTGTGTTTAGTACATCAGGCTGCGAACAGCTGCGTTTATCAGCCTATCTGGCTTGACCACCAACCTGGAGGCCTTTAAACTCTAACTAGGCCTCAGAAACCGGGCCGCGGGGACAATGAACCTAACCAAAACAAGGTACGCTTGTACTATCCGAACACATTACATACATCACACAAACCTTCACCAGCTTGTGTCAAGTAGAGCCATTAGTGGACGAACAAGAGCTCAGTCATGTCACTTAGGATAATGCTAAAATTAAAACAGCAAAAATACTCAAAATACTCTGAACCCCTAATGAATCCCCTCTACTAGTACTGATAGATTCTATCCTACTAGCACATATAAATGTACTATACTAACTAGTATAGTTATCTTGAGATAATTTCGGGGCTTTTAGTGACCCCGCGGCCCGGTCCTCGACCAGGCCTCCACTCCCAGGAAGCAGCCCGTAACAGCTGACTAACACCCAGGTACCTATTTTACTGCTAGGTAACAGGGGCATAGGGTGAAAGAAACTCTGCCCATTGTTTCTCGCCGGTGCCTGGGATCGAACCCAGGACCACAGGATCACAAGTCCAGCGTGCTGTCCGCTCGGCCGACCAGCTCCTTTCCTTGTACTAGTAGTAAATACTAATACAAACAAACCCCAACAATCACTGTTTCAAACAGTGATGCCAACTAAACCCCCACACACAAGTGAGTAATCTTGCTCGGCCCGAGTGACAGGGCGCCAAACGGGCCCAGCCAGCCTTTACACAGCCAATATTGCCATGTACACTGCAGTGTTACCAGTTCGCACACTAGGGAGGGAGGAGAGGCGGTCATCCTGACACACAATTGAATGCAAGATATTGGAAGATGGTAAGAGTGGACACGTGCAGGGAGGAGATGGAAGAATAGAGAGAGAGACTTGTGATAGGACTTGAGAATGGTCCAGGACGGACCGAAACGTCGTCGTCCCTTCACATTCCAGTGTGTGGTCTGGTCATCACTTGTGATAGCTCACCTCAACCAAAATATAATAATCCAATAAGGAGAGAGATGTCCCAGAGTGAATCTCATGTTTGAAGGCAACTTGGACCTAATTCGTACAGGAAGGTCGTTAAGGTGTTGGTAACTATACTCTTGTTCTGCGCGTTACAAGCTTCCACAAGACGATGTAAAGTGGGCGCCTGGAACCAGCCTTCTCCTGCGATCACTGTCTTAAAGGTTACCTTGAAGTGCTTCCGGGGCTTAGCGTCCCCGCGGCCCGGTCGTCGACCAGGCCTCCTGGTTGCTGGACTGATCAACCAGGCTGTTAGATGCGGCTGCTCGCAGCCTGATGTATGAGTCACAGCCTGGTTGATCAGGTATCCTTTGGAGGTGCTTATTCAGTTCTCTCTTGAACACTGTAAGGGGTCGGCCAGTTATGCCCCTTATGTGTAGTGGAAGCGTGTTGAACAGTCTCGGGCCTCTGATGTTGATAGAGTTCTCTCTCAGAGTACCTGTTGCACCTCTGCTTTTCAACGGGGGTATTCTGCACATCCTGCCATGTCTTCTGGTCTCATGTGATGTTATTTCTGTGTGCAGGTTTGGGACCAGCCCCTCAATTATTTTCCACGTGTAAATTATTGTGTATCTCTCCAGCCTGCGCTCAAGAGTCCTTCCATAAGCAACGTATCTAAATGTTTCTTGACCATGCCCATTTATATTCCAGAGATATTTCTTGTATGTGTTAAAGAGTATATTGAAGAACCAGGGGACACCCCCCCCCCGCATACAATAATAAAATACAATGGTAAAATTGATGAAAAACGACATTAAGATTAAGATAAAAGATATTAAGATAAAACGAGATTAAGAAACAAGTAGTGTATTGTGAAATGTTGCAGTCTCCGTGGTGTAGTGGTAAGACACTCGCCTGGCGTTCCGCGAGCGCTATGTCATGGGTTCGTATCCTGGCCGGGGAGGATTTACTAGGCGCAATTCCTTAACTGTAGCCTCTGTTTAACACAACAGTAAAATGTGTACTTGGATGAAAAAACGATTCTTCGCGGCAGGGGATCGTATTCCAGGGACCATAGGATTAAGGACTTGCCCGAAACGCTACGCGTACTAGTGGCTCTACAAGAATGTAACAACTCTTCTATATATCTAAAAAAAAAAAAAAAAAAAAAAAAAAAAAAAATTGATGAATTTAAAATGGTTCTCTCATATTTAAGTTATTATATATTAAATTTATATAGAAAGTTAGCTGTAGATCAAATGTTTAGGCTCTGTTGGCGATTACTTGTATTTGCGGTACGTGGGTGAAGCATTTACAGCGTTGTGGTCCGAACAGAGGTCGTCAGCGAAGCACTGTTCGAGAAACGATCGAACGTCATCAGGTGGGAGTCTTGTAAACCGTTTTTAAGTCATTTGTTTATAAGGACGAGCTGCGAAATTCCAGTTCGGAGAGTTAAAGTGCTTCGTGTCTGCTTCATTCACTGTATTCAAGCGACATAATATTGTACTGTGTAGTGTTGCTGCCAATAAAATGTATTTAGGTATAATAATGTCATTCGATGTGGAATCCCAAAACAATATTTTAATTTGGCCAAGTTAATCAAATTTGGACTTGAGAATGGTTTAGGACGGACCGAAACGTCGTCGTCCCTTCACTTTCTGTGGTGTGGTCTGGTCAACATACTTCAGCCACGTTATTGTGACTCATCGCCTGCAATTTGGCCAATATTAATTTGGGGTTTAAAACTACATTATGGTTAACTGGATCCCCATGTGAATGGTTGTAATAAGTGTTCTGCCATTATGAATGAAGACAAATTACCAATGCAGGTGTATTTCCACAACACGGGCGATCCCACACATGAACAATAAAATGGCTTATTGATACCTGGTTGATGGGGTTCTGGGAGTTCTTCTACTCCCCAAGCCCGGCCCGAGGCCAGACATGACTTGTGAGAGTTTGGTCCACCAGACTGTTGCTTGGAGCGGCCCGCAGGCCCACACATACCTGGTTGATGGGGTTCTGGGAGTTCTTCTACTCCCCAAGCCCGGCCCGAGGCCAGACATGACTTGTAAGAGTTTGGTCCACCAGGCTGTTGCTTGGAGCGGCCCGCAGGCCCACATATACCTGGTTGATGGGGTTCTGGGAGTTCTTCTACTCCAAGCCCGGCCCGAGGCCAGACATGACTTGTGAGAGTTTGGTCCACCAGACTGTTGCTTGGAGCGGCCCGCAGGCCCACATACCCACCACAGCTCGGTTGGTCCAGCACTCCTTGAAGGAAACAATCTAGTTTCCTCTTGAAGCAAAAAGTGAAAGTGAAAAATAGGGTCAGAAATTTAGACTGACCCCAGAATGACCCCCAGAATAGAGGTACCATAGACCTAGTCACAATCAGAACACTGTATGAACAACACAAGCCCGCGGCTCTTCCACCACCACCTCCCACCAGATGGAAAAATACTGCTGAAACAACTGGTGGTTTACAAGAAGCATTTGGTCAAGTTCTTTAAAGAAATGCTGAAACATCCAAGTTGTAATGGGTAATGTGGGCGTGCGAGCCGCTCCCAGCAACAGCCTGTCATATCCAACTGAACACAGACTCCAGGCCGGGTTTGGGAGTATGAGAATGTCTCGCTTCATGCAGGTCTGCGTTCAATCCCCCGACCGTCCACAAGTGGTTAGGCACCAATCCTTCCCCCCCCCCCCCGTCCCATCCCAAATCCTTCTCCAAACCCTTTCCAAGTGCTATATAGTCGCAATGACTAGGCGCTTTCCCCTGAAAATTTCCTTCCTTTCACAGTGGACGACTGTGGTCGGAGACGTGAGGCGGATCTTCCAGTAATCTCTTCTGAAAACTAAAATTATGTTTAGTGCTAACTCGAATTGATTGGGTGAAAAGAGGAAAAATAAACGACAGTAAATTCTTGCTAACTTTCCTTATGGAGTCAACTTCACCGAAGGCTGACATAAATACTAGCCAAGAATGCTCGTATATGATTCCTAATAAATATATGTGCATTGTTGGCGAGGAGACCCCCTCCACACCCGGCCAGGTCACACGCCCCTCCACACCCGGCCAGGTCACACGCCCCTCCACACCCGGCCAGGTCACACGCCCCTCCACACCCGGCCAGGTCACACGCCCCTCCACACCCGGCCAGGTCACACGCCCCTCCACACCCGGCCAGGTCACACGCCCCTCCACACCCGGCCAGGTCGTCCGCATACTGCTAATGTTCCAGGCCTCAATTTCATATTGTGTTGCCTTGGAATGATATTAATTTCCACTTTAGAGCGATTATTTAGACAAGGCCATTCATTTTAATGCTAAGCCCTCCCCCCTCCCTCACTCCCCTGTGTCTAGCTAACAAACCAGATTGATACCTGCTTGTATCAAGCAGGTATCCCTCGCCATACCTCATGTTCTTCCGTGACCGGCACGCTGCCCGCCTCTACCACCATTCCCCTTCCTACGCGCTCTCCTAATCAACCTATCTTGACAAACTGTTTTTCAGACGCGACCAAGATATCCTGGGGCTCGGTCTCCCACGCCATCACACATGGTCGCACCTTTCCAATACCGGCTGTGATAACATTACCTGGTGGCAGGGTGATCAAGAGTGGCGCTCTGGGGCTCCCCACAAGGTTAGACGGGAGAGAGGAGCAGGAGACGGAAAAGAGGGGAGCAGGGGAAGGAAAAGAGGGGAGCAGGGAAAGGAAAAGAGGGGGGCAGGGAAGCACAAAGTGACCGTGCCAGTGTTCACAAATCCAAGTGGAAAAACTTTGAGGCCAGTGCCACTAAAAAAGTTATAGTCGCTAGACTTAAATATTGCACATTAATATTCATATATATGTAACGATGACAATACTGCTGACCTGGAGAATGTATCCACACTATTTACTACACCAAGCCTCTGCAATATATAAATATATACGCTCGCCGGCTATTCAATGCCCTCCCAGCAAGCATTAGTAATATTGCCGGAACAAAGGTGGACGCCTTCAAGCATCATTAAGGCAAGTTCTTGCTAGAAATGGCGGATCAATCGGGTTGTAGTGGGCCTGTGGGCCGCTCTAAGCAACAGCCTGTTGGACCAAGTTATCACAAGCCAAGCCTGGGCATTTTTTTGGTTTTGTTTTTTTATGATTTCGGGGCTTAGCGTCCCCGAGGCCCGGTCCTCGACCAGACCTTTTTGTTACACACACACACACACCCCAGGAAGCAGCCCGTAGCAGCTGTCTATCTCCCAAGTACCTATATACTGCTAGGTAACAGGGGCATCAGGGTGAAAAACATTTTGCCCATTTGTCTCCTCCAACGGGGATCGAACCCGGAACTTCAGGACTACGAAACCGAAGCGCTGTCCATTCAGCTGTCAGGCGACATAGGCCAGGTTTAGGGAGTAGAACTTTCCCCAGAACCCACTCCATGTATACTTGATGTTATCTTTAGGTTATCTTGAGATGATTTCGGGGCTTTTTAGTGTCCCCGCGGCCCGGTCCTCGACCAGGCCCCCACCCCCAGGAAGCAGCCCGTGACAGCTGACTAACACCCAGGTACCTATTTTACTGCTAGGTAACAGGGGCATAGGGTGAAAGAAACTCTGCCCATTGTTTCTCGCCGGCGCCTGGGATCGAACCCAGGACCACAAGTCCAGCGTGCTGTACCGCTCGGCCAGCCGGCTCCCATACCTATACCTCTGGCATAGGTAAGTTGCGTCCGTGACGAAGAGCAAATCCTGTATCTGAAATATTTATATTACAGGAAAGTGGCGCGGTAAAATATTCCGGAGGGGAGAGAAACAGTGGAAAAGAACACGTGTCCGGCTCGAGGCGAGGTGTGGAGGACACTCGCGGCGATAAAAGAAAAAGGCACAGCTGTGAGGGGATAAAATCTGGGTGTATATTGATCTTGGCCCACAGTGGAGGCGGCGGGCGGCCGTGGAGGGGCAGCCGGCCGTCTCCGCTGGCTGTCTCCAGCCCGTCGCCGGAACCACGACGCTCCTCTCCACCTCCCACACGGTGTTCAGACCGTCGCCGGGACCACGACGCTCCTCTCCACCTCCCACACGGTGTTCAGACCGTCGCCAGGACCACGACGCTCCTCTCCACCTCCCACACGGTGTTCAGACCGTCGCCAGGACCACGACGCTCCTCTCCACCTCCCACACGGTGTTCAGACCGTCGCCAGGACCACGACGCTCCTCTCCACCTCCCACACGGTGTTCAGACCGTCGCCGGGACCACGACGCTCCTCTCCACCTCCCACACTGTGTTCAGACCATCGCCGGGACCACGACGCTCCTCTCCACCTCCCACACGGTGTTCAGCCCGTCGCCGGGACCACGACGCTCTCCACCACCTCCCACACGGTGTTCAGACCGTCGCCAGGACCACGACGCTCCTCTCCACCTCCCACATGGTGTTCAGACCGTCGCCAGGACCACGACGCTCTCCACCACCTCCCACATGGTGTTCAGACCGTCGCCAGGACCACGACGCTCTCCACCACCTCCCACATGGTGTTCAGACCGTCTCAATATATACATGTTTACGTAATACTAGAATAAATCATTATTATAAATTAGAATTGTTTGTCTTGTTAGGCGTAGATTAGGTGATCAGATTACGCTGGAAACTGTTCGCATTTGAAGAACATTCATTACCTATAAAAGGTGCGATTTGCAGCCTGTCCTCGGGCTAGGCTCGTTAAACCGCCGGCCGTCCCCCTCCCCCCTAGACTCGTTCATTAATTTTAACTTTTAACGTATTGTATATTTAAAAGAGGTTTGTTCTCATAAATATATTAGTAATAAATATTAAAGTTACTTGAATGGTTAGGCGTAGGTTAGGTTAGGCGTAGGTTAGGTTAGGCGTAGGTTAGGTTAGGCGTAGGTTAGGTTAGGCGTAGGTTAGGTTAGGTTAGGTGTTTAGGTTCTGTTGGCGATTATTTATATTATAAGTACGTGGGTGAAGCATTTACAGAATTGGGGTTCCAACAGAGGTCGTTAGCGAAGGACTCTTCGAGAAATATTCGAAGTTCATTAGTTGCGAGTCTTGAAGTTTACCTGAAGCTTGTTTACCTGCAGAGGGTCTCTGGAGTTGTTCTACCTCCCCTCCCCCCCGAGCCCGGTCCCGACCAGAGATAACTTGGTCCAACAGGCTATTGCTTGCAGCTGCTCGTAGACCCACAAATCAACTCCAACCCAATTTGTCCTGTGGTTTGTCATTCATAACAGGTGGGGGGGCTGCGGCTAGATTAATTACACACTTGGCCTTTGTTCACGAGGACGAGGCGGGTAGTGTACCACCAGTAGCCGCTGCTCCAAGAGTACTGCACAGTTACCAAAAAGCTGTCCATGCTACCCCAATACATCACTACCATTACATCCAACACTGATCAGTTACTCGCGTCTAGCCATCGCGGTATATCACATTCATTCCCAATTTAGGGATATTATTAACGAAATTATCACCACATTCGCACTCGATTACTGGCTCGGTAATCGCCCTCTGCCTGTCACACACCCTCCGCCGGGTTTGGTTTATTGCCACGTTCCACAGTGATTGGCGAGTGCTAAATAACTGCGTCAGCATTCCAGGGTTATACACAAGTTACAAGGCCAGCAGTTTCCACGCTTTAATACAGTGGTCTAATTCATCGACTCGCGGGCAAAGGTCCCAGGGTCGAATCCAGGGCAGGTTAGTAAAGGTTGGGCACGTTTCCTTTCAACCTAATACTCCAGCTCGCCAAGTAGTAAATAGGTACGCGAGACTTTGGCAACTGTTGTAATCACCTATTTGTATTCACGTAGTTGTGCTTGTAGGGGTTGAGCTCTGCTCTTTCGGCCCGCCTCTCAACTGTCAATCAACTAATTAATTTCTCAGAAATTAAGGCCAACTCCCTCACTGACCGATCCCTCACAGCGTTCAAGAGAACTTGATAAACACCAAATACCTGGTCAACCAGGCTGTTGGACGCAGCTGCACGCAGCCTGACGTAAGAATCACAGCCTGGTTCATAAGATATCCTTTGGAGGTGCTTATCCAGTTCTCTCTTGAACACTGTGAGGGCTCGGCCAGTTATACCCCTTATGTGTAGAGGAAGCGTGTTGAACAGTCTCGGGCCTCTGATGTTGATAGAGTTCTCTCTCTCTCAGAGTATCTATTGCACCTGTGTTTTTCAATGGGGGTATTCGGCACATCCTGCCATGCCTCCTGGTCTCATGTGATATTTCTGTTTGCAGGTTTGGAACCAGCCCGTCTACTATTTTCCACATATAAATTATTATGCATCTCTCCCGCCTGCGTTCAAGAGAATACAGATTTAGGCTCTTTAGTCGGTCCCAGTAGTTCAGATGTTTTACTGAATGAATTCTAGCAGTAAAGGATCTCTGCACGCTCTCCAGGTCAGCAATTTCACCGGCTTTGAAAGGGGCTATCATTGTGCAGCAGTACTCCACTAAGCAAGTGCGAGAACGGGTTGCTCTATAATCAATATCTTGCTTATGAATAAGTGCATATGTGACATACTAATTTATTGTGAATATTTGAGTTTACCTTGAAAAGCTGAATAGAAAACCACAACCTAACCTAACCTTCTTAGAAGTAAACTTCTTGTTAAAATATTACAATTAGTACTGAACCTATACCTATATTGATATTACAGTTTTATTAAAATAATAAAACAAAACTAAAATATTTAAAAAAAATTGGAAAGTAACTCAGGATATTGTCAAATTTTGTATAAGATCTCTATTGTTTAATAAAACAGAAAAAGTTAGTGCCTTAAAAAAATATGGCTTGGAATGTCACATATGTACTTATTTATAAGCGAAATAATGACTATAAGCAATAAGTCCTATGTGCTGTTTTGTGCAAGAGCAGGTTGTCTAGATAGCACAAGCGTCTTGAAAAGTATCCTCATTGGAATAGCGTTTGAAAGGTTCTTGTTATCCAACGTGTCATTTTTCTTGCACTTGTGAAAGTTGTGACCATAAATCATAATGGCTCACAAAGATTAACATTTTCTATGCGTGGATTCTGTTAGGTTAGGGTGTTTGAGCACACCATTTTCTGTTCGTTGTGGACATCTACATCTAAAGAGGACGAGCTGGGGACAAGGGCATCCTCATTTAAAATTGAGAGTAGGCAACTCCACAATAGTACTGACTCCCTACTGGTAGGAATTTATCTTTAAACCCCTAAATATAAAGGAATTAACACTAAAGTCCTTTACAAGAGACAGCCCAGATGACAGGAGACAGTGTTGTTGAGACCGAACTTACCTAGCAGTAAATAGGTACCTGGGAGTTAGCTGTCACGGGCTGCTTCCTGGGGGTGGAGGCCTGATCGAGGACCGGGCCGCGGGGACACTAAAGCCCCGAAATCATCTCAAGATAACCTCAAGAAGAAGATAGCTAAATTGAACTGTTCAAGACTTAGGTCGGGCGCCTCTTCTACACATCCCATGAGACCAGGAGGTATTACAGGGAGTTATATCCATGTGTACATTTTGGAACCAGTCTCAAATATTTTCCAAGTGTGAAGCATTTTATCTTTCCCGCCTGCGCTTCAGAGTTTAGGGAATACAGATTTATAAATTTTAAGCTGTCTCAATTTAGAAATTCTATGGAATCGATTCCAGCAGTAAAAGACCTTTTCACATTCTCCACGACACCTGGAGAATGTCCACTTTGACTGGACGGTAGAGCGACGGTCCTCGCTTCATGCAGGTCGGCGTTCAATCCCCGACCGTCCAAGTGATTGGGCACCATTCCTTTTCTCCGTCCCATCCCAAATTCTTATCCTGACCCCTTCCAAGTGCTATACAGTCGTAATGGCCTGGCGCTTCACTTCTCCAGCTTTGAATGGGGCCATTATTGTTCAACAACATTCCAGCAGAGCGCACTAGTGTCTCAGGAAGTATCATTGGCTTGGCATCTGGCTTGAAAGTTGTTTTCAAACCTGTCCTTTTCCTTCCAGTTGTGGCAGCTGGTGAGGTCCTCCGATATGATTACTACCAAATCTTTTATACTGCTTTTTTTCGCTCTAGTGTGACTGAATTTAATGTGTGGTTTCCGTTTTTATATTTTCCTGTTTTTTCCCCCCAACAGAGTCATCAACGAATTCTTTAATTCTTAAATCTCTTAAATTTTTACTAAAAGCTTCCGCTCTCGGGCCTTTAATAACGCTTGAATTCATTTATTTATTTCTTCAGTCGGCTTTTTTTTTTGTTCTGGAGAGTGGGACGCTGGAGTAACTGTGATTTGCTTTCTTAATTTCTCGAGCCCATCCTGCTCCCCGAGCCTGCCTCCCCCAGGCGAGCCACCTGCTGCCCGAGCCTGCCTCCCCCAGGCGAGCCACCTGCTGCCCGAGCCTGCCTCCCCCAGGCGAGCCACCTGCTGCCCGAGCCTGCCTCCCCCAGGCGAGCCACCTGCTCCCCGCACCACCACACTAACACTATTACATCGGTTTTATCATCGCTGGCCGGTGTGATGCAACAACCCCCCCCCCCCCCCCACACACACCCACCCACCTACCTACCTTTTCCAGTTTAGTCTTATGCTGGACTAGATATGGACTCCATGCTGGAGCCGCATACTCCAGGATTGGTCTGACATATGTGGTATATAATGTTCTGAAAGATTCCTTACACAAATTTCTAAAGGCCGTTCTTTAGAAACTTGTGTAAGGAATCTTTTAGAACATTATATACCACATATGTCAGACCAATCCTGGAGTATGCGGCTCCAGCATGGAGTCCATATCTAGTCAAGCATAAGACTAAACTGGAAAAGGTTCAAAGGTTTGCCACCAGACTAGTACCCGAGCTGAGAGGTATGAGCTACGAGAAGAGACTACGGGAATTAAACCTCACTTCGTTGGAAGACAGAAGAGTTAGGGGGGGGGGGGACATGATGACCACGTTCAAGATTCTCAAGGGAATCGACAGGGTTGATAAAGACAGGCTATTTAACACAAGGGGCACACGCACATGGGGACACAGGTGGAAACCGAGTGCCCAAATGAGCCACAGAGATATTAGAAAGAATTTTTTTAGTCAGAGTGGTTGACAAATGGAATGCATTAGGCAGTGATGTGGTGGAGGCTGACTCCATACACAGTTTCAAGTGTAGATATGATAGAGCCCAGTAGGCTCAGGAACCTGTACACCTGTAGATTGACGATTGAGAGGCGGAACCAAAGAGCCAGAGCTCAACCCCCGCAAGCACAACTAGGTGAGTACACTTCTGTACCGTGGACAGGCTAGAGCGGGGACAGAGTGGACGAGAGCGAAGGACTGAGCAAATGCTTTCTGGGGTGAAACAGCAGAGCCACAAACCCAGGGGGAAGAAAAAGATGAGGGGAAGAAAAAGATGAGGGGAAGAAAAAGATGAGGGGAAGAAAAAGATGAGGCGAGGTAAAGCAGGAGGACAGGGTGACAGCCGCGGTGGACAAGAACACTCGAGTGACAAACCGCGCGCACCACAATGGCGGGCCGCTACGACCTGACGAATTGAGAGTCGAGAAAGAGAACGGGGGGCGAAACTTCGCGATAATGGCAGCTCGAGGCTATTAAACTGACCCCTGTTACGAGGGAAGGGGGGGGGGCAGGAAATGATGTGAAGCATCGAAGCATCTCCAGCGAGAGGAAACCAGAAGTTTGGGGCGCGCGAGGACGAAACGAACTTTGGGTACGAGAGGATTACCTGTAGATGATTTCGACACGAGTTCAGGGCTTGGCATCCGCCTAGGCTTTCTTGATTTAAATAAATTTGACCTATAATAGCTTTACCCGTAATCGCTTTACCTGTAATCGGTTTGCAGTTCTCTCTAAGCCCGTCCAGGGGTCAGGATTCGTCTGGCGATTCATTGATCGGTAAAGTTGGTTGCTTGCAGCGGACAGCTGGCTCCATCCCACTTATTACAACCCGGTTTATCCGTCACTTCATGTAGAAACAGCTTGTAATAGCAAGATTTTATACATTTGGTGGCAGGATGATCAGGGGCCCTTGGGACTTGGCCCTACAGTGTCCTTTGATTAGGGCTCTTCACCTTTACTGTATACTCTATTTCCTACTAAATCCTTCGTTCCAATAAGTTGCTTCCTTACTGACTACCTAGGCCTGGTCGGGGAGCGGGCCGCGGGGCCCTTGGTCCCCGGAAGCTACGTGTGGTAGGTAGTCTGGGAGAGATTGCTCAAAGCCATCACAGTCGGGCTGATCTGTTAACTAACAAACTAATCTGTTGCAATCATCTATTGGCTGTTCCATTGACAAATGTTATTTGCTGGCAAGAGGTTAAATTCTGAAAGTTGTGCGACTGACACCCATGTTTTCCCTGAGGTTACTTCATTGCTGCTACCATCTCTCTCTCTCTCCAGCATGTCGTATTCGACGTGCGAGTGTGTACATTATGTGTAAGCCATGTGTGCACATTATGCTCTGTCCCTTAACTGTTCCAGAGCACAACACGGGTGCTTGAGAGAGTTCTACAGTTTAAGAGCTTCCCTCCAGAGACCAACATCTTAAGACGATGGTACGAATAGGGAAAGGGGACAAGTTCCACCGACTTATCTTCACTGAAATAAAGTCACTAAGAAGGAAGTTTCAGACTATAGGAAGGCTATATCTAGAAGAAAACATACCGTATTTGCAGAGTGGAGGGATGCCAAAAGTGTCCAGAGGACCAAGAGTCATTTTTACTACTATACTATCACCCCTACAACTCTCAAGTTAATGTGTAGTGGAGAGGTAACTTCTGGGTGCACCTGCGTCCTCCTCCTGCCGCCGCCGCCACACCACCAGACCGATCACACCTGAAGGGAGGGGTAGAAATAGCCTAAGCTACTCTATCCCTTTGAGGGATAGAGTAGCTATCAAGCTATTCTCACCCCTGAATGGGGCGAGAATAGCTTGAGCTACCTCATCCCTTTGTGTGTATTTTACCTCAATAAACTTATTTCAATTTCAATCCCTTTGAGATGTATTTCTTTCTTGTCTCAATAAACATACTTGAAGCTTCCGCCTGACATCTCTCCTGCGATTCCCTATGTCCTCTTAGGCCACAGGAAGTGGCTGATGATTGATTAACCTCTGTGATCAGCTCTAGTTAGGACTTATGCGAGAACAAGCGTAAGGAGGGCGTGGTTATATTTTCGGGCGTGGTTATATTTTATATATATATCTCTTCACTGGTTATATTCTGCATTTTCATTCATATCGTTCACTCCAGTACGTTGTTATTTTACTGTGTAGCTTTGGGACCTGGATCTCCAGTATTTCCTATGTGTATATTATTTGGCATCTCTCGTCTCGTGTCTAGTGAGTACATTTGGAGGGCTTTGAGACGATCCCAATAATTTAGGTGCTTTATCGCGTCTATGTGTGCCGCATATGTTCTGTGTACTCTCATACGAGTCAAGCCTGGCCCCAGGCAGGGCTTAGGGAAACTCTTAACGACCCACTTAGGGCAACCCACTTAATGTTCACATTAAGTATACTCGCATTTAACCCCCCCTATTCCCCCCCCCCCCCCTTGCTCGCCAGGACCTCCACAAACGTGACTCGTCTGAAAACAAAATAGGCTCGAGGGGCGTGATATATCTATTTTGCTCTAATTTGCATGTAAACTCAACCAGTCCTCTTGCAAACAACGTCGCTTATCGCCCGTATGCGTCACATAAGGCCAAAAATTGTCGTACTAGAAAATGGAAGCGGCTGGCGAAAGCTACGTACCGTTTTCTGTTTTAGGTCCTCTGGTAGGTAAAGAGAGAGGACACTTTAAATTGACCGTTTTCTTGACGTTGGGAAACTTTAGGAGGACGGGCTGGTAAACTATATATGGCCCAATTTCACCTAGAACCTCAAATGAAGTCTTTTCAAAGTAAATCAACAGTGCAAGTTTACAGAACTTGGGGGACGGTTCTCATATTTCCAGCAGTACACAACTGTGGCAAATGTGTCCCTTCTGCAGCGTGCAGTCATATAAGCCTTCAGGAAAGTGGAATAAACTGACAGGCACAAAAAAAAAACCAGCCACAGCCGGCACAAAAAAAGCCAGCCACAGCCGGCAACAGGCACAAAACAATTGTCGAGGAGACAGCCCCTTCAAAGGGCCGATATAATCACCCCTGGGCCAGCCTATCATTTCACTATTACCCCCTTACTCTTACAACCATTTAGGGAGGAGGGGGGGGGGGGGAGGGGGGTCCTTAAACAGCACTCACGCGAACCAGGAATAAAAATGCTCGTTTTAAACGGTGTGGCCGCATGCATCTTCCTTGAAAATTGCTCTAGTGGCACAAATTAAAATGATCACGAGAACGAGGCAGGAACTATTAGGCACGCAACAATTGGCATGCAAGGAGTAAGTGTCCTTCAGCCTCTACCTGAATACCGGATAAGAATGCCGATAGTAAGTTAAGAGCAGCACGCCATTATCTACCTGGTGTAGGGGGGCAGGTTTAATGGGCAGTGTATAACTATTAGATTGATTAGACTATTAGACCACCAGTTATTGATAGACTATTAGTCTATCAATAGCCTATCTATCTATCTATAGATAGATAGTCTATCTAACTTGGGTTAGAATCTTTGCTAGATTCGACTCTTCGCCCCCCACTGTTCATCCAGCAGTACTTGGGTACCAATCAGTACTTTAACACAGGGATCGACTAGTTAAGTTCCTTAAGTTTAGAGGGAGGTTATCTTGAGATGGCTATCTTGATATGATTTCGGGACTTTTTAAGTGTCCCCGCGGCCCTGTCCTCGACCAGGCCTCCAACCCTAGGAAGCAGCCCGTGACAGCTGACTAACACCCAGGTACCTATTTTACTGCTAGGTAACAGTGTGGAAAAGTCTTAAGTTCTTAATAATGCTAAAGACATCTTTGCATACCCATTACACCTCTGCTTAATAACTGGACTATTTTGTACTTCCGGTGCCTCTGTGCACCTCTGAGAGCCTCGCGGGCGAGTGCACAGTGCTCGGGGGTTTGCAGTCTGAAGAGCATTTTTCATTCCCGGTCCAGGGACTTAAATCAGCAGATATAGCTTCTCTGCACAAGGGAGGTAGTAAAGCTTTGGCAAAAAATTATAGACCAGTTGCATTAACATCACATATAATAAAAGTGTGTGTAAATCACGAAAATAAACGTGATTAAAAAATGTGACTGTCAGACCACGGAGGAAAATTGAAACAGGAATTTCCTTAAGTACTTTCGTATATTAATACATCTTCAGAAGGAGTGAAGATGTATTAATATACGGAGTCACATCTTCAAAAGTGACTCCTTCTGAAGACGTATTAATATACGAAAGTACTTAAGGAAATTCCTGTTTCAATTTTCCTCCGTGGTCTGACACTGTCACATAATAAAAGTCTTTGAACGAGTGATTAGGAATCAAATTTCTAGTTTTATAGATAATAATGAACTACACAAACCAGGACAACATGGATTTAGAGCGGGAATATCCTGTCTGTCAGATACTAAACTAAAACAAAAATCACAGAAGCCTTAGAAGAAAAGCAAAAATGCACATGTTATGTACACAGACTTTGCAAAGGCATTCGACAAATGTGACCATGGAGTGAGCCATGGCACAGTACTTCCCCCCGCCCCCTTCCACCTGCCACAGGTAATGCTCAAACATGCTCCAGTACTCGGTACTGGCGCATGTTTGCGATCAAAAATGAGATCAATAGGAATAACGAGTAAAGTGAGGCGTTGGATTTTCAACTTTGTCAAACAGAATACAGAGACTGTCAATCATATAAGAACAAGCCCAAGTCCAGTGAAAAGCTCTGTGCCACAGGGCACAGCCCTTGCACCGCTGCTATTTCTCATTCTTATCTCTGATATACACAAATATACTAGTCACAGCTTTGTGTCATCCTTGTGGACGAGACAAAAATCTGCATAAAAACTGCTTCTGTAGACGACACTGGAAAACTGCAGGCAGATATTCGTCTTCGATTGGGCAACTGAAAATAAAACTCTGTTTAACGGTGACAAGGTCCAGGTACTTATGTATGGTGGAAACGAGGAAGTTAAACGAAACACAGGACACAGGGCACAGGGCACAATCAGACCTACTCGTTGAAGGAAAGCAACATTGTAAAAGACCTGGGAATTATGATGTCTAACGACCTGACATTTAATGAACATAACCGAGCAAATATAGCAGCGGCCAGGAAAATGATAGGATGGATTATGAGAACGTTCAAATCCAGAGACCCCACAACAATGCTAATACTATGTCAATCACTGGTGCTGTCCCGTCTTGAGTATTGCTCGGTACTTACTCCCCCTTTCAGAGCAGGAGAGATCTCTGAATTAGAGGGACTACAGAGAACATATACGGCACACAGAAACAATAAAACATCTAAATTATTGGGACGGTCTCAAAGCTCTCAAAATGTACTCGTTGGAAAGGAAAAAAGTTAACAAATAATATATACATGGAAGATACTCTAAGGCCAGGTCCCAATTTTGCACAGTAAAATAACAACGTGCTGCGATGAAAGATATGGAAGGAAATGCAGAATAAAACCAGTAAAGAGTACAGGGCTAGTAGAAAAACTCTCAGAACCAGGTCCAGGTAGGCAGAACCAAATGGGTAGAATTTCTTTCAACTGATGTTCCTGTTCACCTAGCAGTAAGTATGTAACTGGGCACTCGACAGCTGTTACGGGGCTGCATCATGGCGGTGACTGTGTTAGAGAAATGTACGCAATAGACATGATAGACTCGCTAGGACGCCCCCCACCCAACCCCGCCCCAGCAGGTCATCAAAACGGAAGCCTAATGCACAGCGGGTCTGACAAACTTTACGGCCTTGACAAACTTAATTGAAAAGTGGCGAGACTAACAAGCTTATGGAAAGGGAGGCGCGGGGAGGAGGCGCGCTAGTGGGTGGCACAAGAGGAGGAGGGAGCTACAACCGCTCTAGTGGAATAGGAAGTGAAAGAGGGGAGCTGGAGCATGTAGAGCCCCAGAGACGCGTAATAGGAACGACCGACACACACGGAGCGTGAGTGTCGGGGAGGGGAGATGGGGAGAGGGGAGAGGGGAGATTGGGGGGGAGGGGAGAAGGGGAGATGGGGAGATGGGGAGATGGGGGGAGGAAGGAGCAGAAAAACCAGGAAGGGGCGGGCGGGCGGCAGGGGGTGCAATTACAAGGCTGGGGAAGGTAGTCAGTAATTTAACATCAAAGAGCATCTCTCATCATTCTTGGCGCGACACACATTAACACCCACGGCACACCACGGCCAGGGAGCTCCACGCCTACACGCCCATCATAAGTGGTACAAAGCCTCAGGCGACGGAGTGAGTCGAAGAGGGGGTCTGACAGGAAGGACCGACAGGTAGGAAGTGAGAACAGCGTGGAGAGAGAGAGAGAGAGAGAGAGAGAGAGAGAGAGAGAGAGGAACGACAACACTAGAGACAGCCCCCAGCCACACAACTACAGAGGGAAGTATTCGCGCCAGTGAGTCCTGCGTCTGGCCTCCGGCGAGCGAACATGGCGAATATTGGAAGTGCAGGAAAAGCCCGGTTTACTGATACCTGGTTGATGGGGTTCTGGGAGGAGTTCTTCTCCCCAAGCCCGGCCCGAGGCCAGGCTGGACTTGGGAGAGTTTGGTCCACCAGTCAACCAGCACGACAACCACCACAATTCTCCTCTCACAGCAAGCCCTCCTTTGGTACGACATAATTATCTCTTCAACCACAGCAGTGTGGGAGAAACCCATCATTCCAAACATCCCCCCTACCCACCCACCCCCCCCCCATTTCGAACAGGCAAGGATTCGAACAGTAATGACCTTCCCCAGCACCATTAGCACCCCCCCCCCTTCCCCCTCCATTAACAACGCCCACTAAATGAACACCACCAGTACGTGTTCTAATACTCCATTACTTGGAGTATGCGCGCGCGCTCTCGTGCCGAGCAAAGTTACAAGTTAATGAATTAAACACCAAAGCTAACACAATAACCACGGTGAAACAAAATCATAGTTAAAGTGCGTATTGGTATTGTGATAATCTACTGTTGCCAGTTGCTATGTGGATCAATTGACTTTTCCAATTGTCCAGGCAGCGAATCGACCGACTGCTGCGTAAATAAAGGTCGACATGGTCAAAATACGAAGAACTAATAATATTTATCGTATATGCAATCTTTGCAGCCTTGACAAACTCTCATAACACTAACACATACACATACACACACACACTAGAATCTTTTTTTAAATGCTGGGGGGGGGGGTTGGTTGTTGGGTCGGGCTGTACACACAACACACACCCCTGTACTGTACCGTAAAGTGTACATACATGTGTACCGTTACTTGTAATATAAGGTATACATACTACTTTACACTACAAATGATATGGTTACCTTATGTTGAGGTGGTTCCCAGGACTACCGTCTCTCGACCGGGTCTCTAACTAGACCTTTTGGTCCATAGTCTGGTCAACCAAAAAGGCCTGGTTACAGACCGCTGTGCCACAGTCTCTCTTAGTAATCACAGCCTGGTTGATCAGGTATCCTTCGGCGAGAGTTCGTATGCCCATTATGTATAGAGAAAAAAAATGAAAAGTCGTGGGCCTTTAATGTTAAAAAAATTATCTTACACGTATCGCACCTTTATGTTCATACTTTCATTTATACTTCTGCCTAGCACCAAAGCTGGTGGCGCACTGGTCTGGTTCCTTCCTGCGTGACTTCGTCATTACTTGACCACGGCAAGCCTATCCAGTTTGTAAGTATTTAAATTTAGATTCAGAGCCTTATAATCGTTTCTTCCTCCCCCCCAATAAGGACACGTTTAGTGAGCCAAACAGTATTATCCTCTTCCGAAGGTTCGAATCCTCGTCACGGCCCTTGTGGATTTGTTCAGTAGTACCCTTTTATTTAACTCAATTCTCTTCCTCTGGGAAAGGGAAGAGGGAGGGAGGGAAAGGGTAAGGAACCCCTCCCCCCCCCTCCCCTCGTCTGGGGTGAAGCAGCACCCCACCTTCCCCACCTGGTGAAAAAGGTAGGCTTGTCGCCTTAGGCTCACACGCAAACCTCTCTCATTTCCCCATTACCATAAATGATTGAAAACACTTCTTTTGTAGTGTAGTAACGAGCAGGTGGCGTGACAGTGTAGGTGGCGGGGCCCAGTGTGGCTACACCTCCACACGGGCAGCTCAAATCACCCTCTCATCTATTAACCAAACCTACCCACATCTAATTTCAAGTAATGGCGGTAAATTGTCAATTCTCGTGACGCGATACTGAACACAGCATGGAATACTTATACTAATGAACACTTGGAATGTTTCAGCGTTCATGGCAGGACGGCTTTACCATTACCCGCCAACCCGACAGGGCCGCGGGGCCAACCCGACAGGGCCGCGGGGCCAACCCGACAGGGCCGCGGGGCCAACAAGTCACTATGATACGCACAGATAGACCAATATCGTTTTGAAGCGTGCAATTGCTAACAACTTATTTACAGAAAAAACAAATGCCGGCCATTGATGTTTACAGCGCCAAGATCACACTCAGCCCGGGCGAGCAAACCTCGTGGTGAATGGCCGAGGCTTCACTTGCGTATCGTCGAGGTCAAGACAGCCATCACAGACACAAATCTGTATTTCTGTATGTTAGACTAGCATAGTAAAAACACTACAATCACCACCTGTGGTTGTTCAATAAATCACTAAACTATATATTTAACAAACCTCTAACCCTGTCCATAGAAGACAGAAGAAAATGTATATATTCTAGTTATCGTAAATGTGTGTCAACGTCTGTGGTAGAAAATAATAATAATAATAAAAGGAAAAATGCTCTTGGGCAACTTAGTCGTTTAAAACATGACCGGAAGCTTTTTACTGCTCAGGCCACTCTTGGAACGGAGACGGAGGGGAGCGGAGAGAGACGGAGGGGGGCGGAGAGAGACGGAGGGGAGACGTCATTAATCCCCGTCTACACGTCCATTACCTTCTCGAGGACCACTGTCCTCTTCCTCGACAGCGTCAACCCACCCACCCTCCTCTTCAGACAATCCACAATTTTCATTCCCTTGACCCAAATGCGTTATACTTCATCGCCCGCCTCGCCGCCCCTCCCTCCACCCTGCCTCGCTCCGAAAGCAAGATGCGCTACGTAAGGATGCGAAAGGAGTGGGGGGGGGGGGAAGGGAGTGAAAGGGAAGGGGGGAGTGAAAGGGAAGGGGGGAGTGAAAGGGAAGGGGGTATGGTGAGAAGGGAGTGAGAGAGACGGGGAAGGGAAGCATTCAAGTGGAGAGCTTCCCCTGAACACTTCCAAGTGTTCATCTGAAGAGCAACAGCCCTCAAGAGGATTCCGTCTGCTCCACTTTAGACCCCCCCCACCCCACCCATCCCCGCCCCTCCAAGCACTCACAGCAGACCAGAACTAGGAAAGCCAACGAGAGCTAAACATTCCGCCGCTAGTCAAGAGGATGGCCGTGAGACGATCCCCAATATAAAAGATCTCAAGAGGCATGTTTTGCCACGGGAGACATCTCCCGTCACGCAGGGTGCAGTCGCACCTCCACAGATCTCCAGTATCAGCTAATGATACTGGTAATGGCTCAAAAGGGCCACCACTTACGGGCTATTCATGCCCGTGCCACCGTCTTGGGTGGCGTAATCTTCGTTAACCAAGCTAACGGGTGCATTAGGTGCAAGGAAACTTGCCCAACCATTTCTGTCCTGTTTTTGACCAGTGTTTATCTTGTATTGCTGTTACCTTGCGATAACTTCGGGGCTCAACGTCCCTGCGGCCCGGTCCTCGACCAGGCCTCCTGGTTGCTGGATTGGTCTCGTGGATGTTAGGCTCATTGGAGAGACATCTGGTGTAATAATGCAAACTTTAATTGTACGTCTAAGATACTTACTTGTCACAAGGAACAGATAAATGCCGGAATTATCAATAGAAAAAGCTGAGCACATCATAGAAAATGGAAATTAAAGAAAACGGTAACATGCTTGGGTAACTATACAACTTTCACACTTTTTTTTTGTGATATATACAAGAGTTGTTACATTCTTGTACAGCCACTAGTACGCGTAGCGTTTCGGGCAGGTCCCTGGAATACGATCCCCGCCACGAAGAATCTTTTTTTCATCCAAGTACACATTTTACTGTTGAGTTAAACAGAGGCTACAGTTAAGGAATTGCGCCCAGTAAATCCTCCTCGGCCAGGATACGAACCCATGACATTAATGTCAACTCTCAATAGTTGCCCCCAAGTACCCGGGTTCCTATTTTCTGCAATAATAAACAGAAGCATCAGATGAAACATAACGTCCTAAAAATGGTGTCCCACCGAGAGATCTCAACAGACATTTACTCAAGACGACGTTAAAAAAAAAAAAGTTTGGGTACTGGTTTAAAGTTAGAATTACACCATCCTCATCCTCCCCCCCCCCACCATTCATCAAGCGGCCACTACATACCTACAGCCCTGCTCGACCACTTGGGCTGGACGGTAGAGCGACGGTCTCGCTTCATGCAGGTCTGCGTTCAATCCCCGACCGTCCAAGTGGTTGGGCACCACTTCTTCCCTCCCCCCGTCCCATCCCAAAATCCTTATCCTGACTCATTCCCAGTGACTATACATTATATAGTCGTAATGACTTTGCGCTTTCCCCCTGATTTATCATATCATCTCTCCCCCCCCCCCCTCAATTCTACCTCAGCAATATTAGTTTACATAATCATAATTCCTACTCGAGGAACAATTCACGCCGCTACTACCGCGCGAACGACCTGGAAACACCGTGAAATTTCCCTATTAATCCAGAAATAAGCGTCGTGCCAACGTTACAATGGCGGCACTCCCCCCCCCCCCCCCTCCAAAAACCCACCACCCTAAACAAGGGTGCCACCGTTCATATCACCACCACAATGTTGCTGCTGCTGCTGCAATCAGTCCCTCGCCACACTCCAGGCACGAACTAAAAAGCATTATTCCTGCGGTGACACCGTGGAGTAGGCGTGTGGGATGCGGAGGGGGGGTAGGGTTTACTTCAAGTGTGAGTAAACTCGTTTTTTTGGGGGGGAGGGATGGGAGGAGGGGGGAGGAGCGATGGGGGGGAGGAGGAGAGGAGACACACCTCCAGTAGCCGTCGCCCCTCGAACTAGGACCACCATGGGCAGAGTTTCTTTCACCCTATGCCCCTGTTACCTAGCAGTAAAATAGGTACCTGGGTGTTAGCCAGCTGTCACGGGCTGCTTCCTGGGGATGGAGGCCTGGTTGAGGACCGGGCCGCGGGGACACTAAAAAGCCCCGAAATCACCTCAAGATAACCATTGCTACCACAGACTCAGTTAATGTGATCACTAACATTTAAGGGAGTAATCAAAGTTGCTCTTCTAACATTGATATAAATCCGACCGCAACATTTCACCCATTTCCTGGCACCGAGGAGAAGCTCGCAGCAAAATCCAAGAAGTTCCATTGATACTTGAAATTGAAATAAGTTTATTGAGGTAAAATACACACAAAGGGATGAGGTAGCTCAAGCTATTCTCACCCCGTTCAGTACATCGTGTTAATACATACATAGACACACATCACAAACAATAAACATATTACCAAACATTGAGAAATAAACATCTACATTTCCTCCTTTACACAAGTAGTATGGTATCAGACGTACACACAAATACTTTTATGTCCCCATTGATACTTAACCCCGTATTGACTCAAGGTTATCAGCTAAGAGACTCTCGATATCACCAAGCCAAGCCAGGCAGGTACCAAGCCCACTATACAGAACCTTCTCAATATTAATGCAGAGTTCTACTGTTGAATGGAAAGAGTCGTCTTATTGCTGTGCTTCAGTCTGCTTGCCACAATATAATTAACATTTTTATGGACAAAATTAACATACAATTTTGCCAAATCTTAAGTAATGCAATAAGGACTCATTACAGTGAGGCTACTGGTCATATTCACCGTCTCCCGTGACGGGAAATGTGTTCCCAGCGACCTCTCGAGCTCTACTGCCAATTAACTCTACACAAAGCGGAGTCTGTATATTAGCACTTAAATTGTCTATTAAAATCTCTATAATCCCTGTTACCTAGCAGTAAAATAGATACCTGGGTGTTAGTCAGCTGTCACGGGCAGCTTCCTGGGGGTGGAGGCCTGGTCGAGGACCGGGCCGCGGGGACACTAAAAAGCCCCGAATTTATCTCAAGATAACCTCAAGATAAGCCTCATGTCTATCGCCCTCACGTGCCTGCCATATTAGGAAAATAGTGTGTTTAGGAATTCCTAGTAAAGGTGCCAGCTTTAACCAAGGCAAATTATTATGTCTTGTGCAAGTCACTGTTTTAATATAGACCTTTACGTGTTCGAGAGAGAACTTGACAAACATCTCCAAAGAATACCTGATCAACCAGACTGTGACTCGTACGTCAGGCTGCGAGCAGCCGCGTCCAACAGCCTGGTTGACCAGTCCAGCAACGACGAGGCCTGGTCGACGACCGGGCCGCGGGGTCGCTGAGCCCCGGAATCGCCTCAAGGTAACCTCAAGGTAGCCAGCAACATGCTGACGACGTCCTCTTCCTCAGATTTTGTATAACAATAGCCTGAGAGGGGAAAAAATGGGGATTATTTTAATGTAATGCCATAACTCTACAATCTGGGGAACACTGTAGCAGACGGCATGTTACACTTCGCGTCCCCTCCTCCCACAAATATATTTCCCCTTTCAAATGATAAGCAAAATGTGAATTTAATTTAGAGTGCTGTGGACCCGTTTAGTCCGGCCATCACTAATTATTGATGGACAAAGGACAACTTTGTCCATCAGATGTCCTACAGATGGACAACTTTTCACGGACAAAGTTTGTGGTTGGGTAAGCTACGTATCCTGAGGCACGCCGCCTGCCACCTACCATTAGCTTTAACAGACTAGGAACAGTTAAACTCCACTACGGGCTCACCATAGCCCGTGCTACTTGAACCTTTTTGTTCCAGGTAGCAAATCTTTAAACAACAATATAGGAACAGTTCAGGATGAAAGGTGTCCCTTGTTCACAAACTTTAAACTTGCTTTAACAAAGATATATATGCAAGCAACCTTTCAGAGGCCGGGATTTAACTATTCAATAACGTTTTCTAAAAAGTCCTCCGCCCACCAAGACCTAAACGTCTGACAAACCTATCAAGGACGCGACTACGGGCTCACCATAGCCCGTGCTGCTTGGCACTTTTTGTTCTAGGTAGCGAATCTTTAACAACAACAACATCAAGGACGGGTTTTTTGATGAACAAATCCACAAGGGCAGTGACGAGGGTTCGAACCTACGTCCGAGAGCATCACATAAGCTGCCTTAATCAACTGGGCTACACGGGAGACATCTCCCGTCCACGAGGCTCACCATAGCCCGTGATTCTTGCCCCGCTCCTGTGCCAGGTAAGTTACGGGCTCACCATAGCCCGTGCTACTTGCCCTGCTCCTGTGCCAGGTAAATTACGGGCTCACCATAGCCCGTGCTACTTGGAACTTGTTCCTAGTAGCTGAATGTATAACAACTGCGCTACGACGGCTTTTTTGTTTTTTATTTTATCTACTGAGGTCCTGTTTAGTGTCTTTCAAACCCTAAAGCTACATCAACTTTTGTAGCATTTATAAAACGACTGTGAAACCGGTCTGACATTTGACAAAAAAAGTTACTTTTTAGGAAACTAGGAATGAACGGGAGGGCTTGTAGCTAGTCCGACCGAGTGTGGGGAAGCAATGATGCCAGCCACCGTCTCTATCGCAGCCTCCCTGCCTCGCATAATGGCCTCGTTCAGCCCTTAATGAGCGCTAATGGCTTCACCCAATACCGATTCATAATTAGTGTTTCAGTCATTCATCATGCTTCACAAGGTGCTTTTACCAGCAGATTAAGCTGGCTATTTCCTGCCTTCCAGTTTTAATCTACGCCTCAGCGTTCCGACTCTCGCCCACTCTTCTGCATTACCTTTAATTTGATATTTATTGGAGATATCTTCACACTTCCGTCAAATGTTGCGCTCTTAATAATAAAATTATTTTTGCCACAAACGTAGCTTTGATTTATACCGTGCTAACCAGTATACACACAATTTATCGACACAATCGACTTTAGAATGGTCCAGGACGGACAGAAACGTCGTCGTCCTTTCACTTTCTAGTCTGTGGTTTGGTCAACAAAATATACAATTTATTCTCACCGTCATGGACAGGAGTAAGAGAATTGTTGTAGAATATAGTGTAGCGAGCCTCGAGCCCTTTACCACAAAACGTGATCGCGAAGTGTTTTTACAATGGTAAAAAGTATATCCGGACTTCGTCTGTCCTACACAAACGAGATTATCTGATGTGTATCTCCTGAGGAGAGGGGTGAGGGGCGGGAGAGGGGTGAGGGGCGGGAGAGGGGTGAGGGGCGGGAGAGGGGTGAGGGGCGGGAGAGGGGTGAGGGGCGGGAGAGGGGTGAGGGGCGGGAGAGGGGTGAGGGGCGGGAGAGGGGTGAGGGGCGGGAGAGGGGTGAGGGGCGGGAGAGGGGTGAGGGGCGGGAGAGGGGTGAGGGGAGGGAGAGGGGTGAGGGGAGGGAGAGGGGTGAGGGGAGGGAGAGGGGTGAGGGGAGGGTGAGGGGGCCTCTGATGTCACCCCTGGTTGATACCTGGTTGATGGGGTTCTGGGAGTTCTTCTACTCCCCAAGCCAGGCCCGAGGCCAGGCTTGACTTGTGAGAGTTTGGTCCACTAGGCTGTTGCTTGGAGCGGCCCGCAGGCCCACATACCCACCACAGCCCGGTTGGTCCAGCACTCCTTGGAGGAATAAATCTAGTTTCCTCTTGAAAATGTCACCCCCTCACCTCTCCACCTTCACAGCCATACTGATCAATCACGTCCAATCTGCAGTCGACCGCACCATTAAGACCAATCCGTCTAAACATAGGCACACGATGAAACTTTAATCACCGTCGAGCACAACAGCCGAGCAAGAGCCGACCAGTTATCAAAGGCAAATCCTCAGTTAATGAGAATACTCGCTCCTCGCATCCCCCGCGCCGCCGCCCCCTGGCGCCTCTCTTCCCGCGCTGGGAACCTCTGCCCCCGTCCCGCTCCCAAAGAACAAATCTGCTTGTTCTCCCTGACTTTGTTCTCAAGTCACTGCCTCTCCATTCTGTGTGCCATGCACATGCGCTTACAGGCACAGGTGCGTTGATACCTGGTTGATGGGGTTCTGGGAGTTCTTCTACTCCCCAAGCCCGGCCCGAGGCCAGGCTCGACTTGTTAAGAGAGTATGCATTTTCCTTCCATCTTTTCGAGTTAAGCATCATCTTTCCAGCCATCATATCTACATCTACTGGCATGCTGCTCATCCCTCTCAACATCTACCTTCATACTTAACCCCGTTCTCTCATTCTCCTCGCCCTTCATTCCTTCCTTCACTACACTATATCTCAATTACTTCCTCCATAAAATTTTACTTTAGCTAATTTAGAGAATGGAACCAATTAATATATATATTCAAGGGCTCCTAAAATTACTATTTCCCTTTGAGTCTTTTCGTCATTAATACACGAAGTGCCTGCAGGAGCCCACCGGTGGTCCCTGGACCATACTCAGCCCTCATCCTTAACTGGGATTATCAACACATTAAATCCACATCATTGAGGTCCAATAACAGCAGATCCATAACACCGCATTAGACACTTACAAGTCCTATATTTCCTAACAGTCAAGACCAACCAAGCAAGATGACACAGAGAGCAGTACATCCCCACCCTCAAGACGGCGCCGATGTTAAAAATAATTTTAAGCGCAAAGAACGAGCAGAAGAAAGGACATAAGGGGTGGCGTGAGACGCCTGGCAACACTGCAGGCACGGGGAAGGGACTGGAGGCAAGCATGGCACTGGAACACCAGCCCAACATGTGCCACAGGCAGTTGCCTCGCCCACAACATGCTAGCAATTAGTGCCCCCTACACCAACACTACACCAACACTACACCAAGCCAAAAGCAGCCACCAGCGATGGAGCGAAAACAGCCACGTACCTTGAGGTGATTCTTCACAGTCGGATGCAATGTTTGAAGACATCAATTTTAGAGATAATTTGGAATCCAAGAACAATCCCTCTATATAGGCGATGATGAGTCACAATAACGTGGCTAAAGTATGTTGACCAGACCACACACTAGAAGGTGAA